>NW_027194622.1:0-28418 GCF_032444005.1 Ranitomeya imitator
CACTATGATGAAAAGTGTGATATGTTTTCAGGTATCTCCTATAATAATAGAGCCACATGCTCACCGGTTTGCCACATGATGTAGGCCTATGGACTGAACAAGAAACCACCAAAAATTTTAACCAGTCATCGTTCTCACTACACTGAGGACCAGTCATTCGAAATGACTTCTCCATGCATTTTATGCATTGGTAAAAGCACTATGATGAAAAGTGTGATATGTTTTCAGGTATCTCCTATACTAATAGAGCCACATGCTCACCGGTTTGCCACATGATGTAGGCCTATGGACTGAACAAAAAACCACCAAAAATTTTAACCAGTCATCGTTCTCACAACACTGAGGACCAGTCATTCGAAATGACTTCTCCATGCATTTTATGCATTGGTAAAAGCACTATGATGAAAAGTGTGATATGTTTTCAGGTATCTCCTATACTAATAGAGCCACATGCTCACCGGTTTGCCACATGATGTAGGCCTATGGACTGAACAAGAAACCACCAAAAATTTTAACCAGTCATCGTTCTCACAACACTGAGGACCAGTCATTCGAAATGACTTCTCCATGCATTTTATGCATTGGTAAAAGCACTATGATGAAAAGTGTGATATGTTTTCAGGTATCTCCTATACTAATAGAGCCACATGCTCACCGGTTTGCCACATGATGTAGGCCTATGGACTGAACAAGAAACCACCAAAAATTTTAACCAGTCATCGTTCTCACAACACTGAGGACCAGTCATTCGAAATGACTTCTCCATGCATTTTATGCATTGGTAAAAGCACTATGATGAAAAGTGTGATATGTTTTCAGGTATCTCCTATACTAATAGAGCCACATGATCACCGGTTTGCCACATGATGTAGGCCTATGGACTGAACAAGAAACCACCAAAAATTTTAACCAGTCATCGTTCTCACAACACTGAGGACCAGTCATTCGAAATGACTTCTCCATGCATTTTATGCATTGGTAAAAGCACTATGATGAAAAGTGTGATATGTTTTCAGGTATCTCCTATACTAATAGAGCCACATGCTCACCGGTTTGCCACATGATGTAGGCCTATGGACTGAACAAGAAACCACCAAAAATTTTAACCAGTCATCGTTCTCACAACACTGAGGACCAGTCATTCGAAATGACTTCTCCATGCATTTTATGCATTGGTAAAAGCACTATGATGAAAAAGTGTGATATGTTTTCAGGTATCTCCTATACTAATAGAGCCACATGCTCACCGGTTTGCCACATGATGTAGGCCTATGGACTGAACAAGAAACCACCAAAAATTTTAACCAGTCATCGTTCTCACAACACTGAGGACCAGTCATTCGAAATGACTTCTCCATGCATTTTATGCATTGGTAAAAGCACTATGATGAAAAGTGTGATATGTTTTCAGGTATCTCCTATACTAATAGAGCCACATGCTCACCGGTTTGCCACATGATGTAGGCCTATGGACTGAACAAGAAACCACCAAAAATTTTAACCAGTCATCGTTCTCACAACACTGAGGACCAGTCATTCGAAATGACTTCTCCATGCATTTTATGCATTGGTAAAAGCAATATGATGAAAAGTGTGATATGTTTTCAGGTATCTCCTATACTAATAGAGCCACATGCTCACCGGTTTGCCACATGATGTAGGCCTATGGACTGAACAAGAAACCACCAAAAATTTTAACCAGTCATCGTTCTCACAACACTGAGGACCAGTCATTCGAAATGACTTCTCCATGCATTTTATGCATTGGTAAAAGCACTATGATGAAAAGTGTGATATGTTTTCAGGTATCTCCTATACTAATAGAGCCACATGCTCACCGGTTTGCCACATGATGTAGGCCTATGGACTGAACAAGAAACCACCAAAAATTTTAACCAGTCATCGTTCTCACAACACTGAGGACCAGTCATTCGAAATGACTTCTCCATGCATTTTATGCATTGGTAAAAGCACTATGATGAAAAGTGTGATATGTTTTCAGGTATCTCCTATACTAATAGAGCCACATGCTCACCGGTTTGCCACATGATGTAGGCCTATGGACTGAACAAGAAACCACCAAAAATTTTAACCAGTCATCGTTCTCACAACACTGAGGACCAGTCATTCGAAATGACTTCTCCATGCATTTTATGCATTGGTAAAAGCACTATGATGAAAAGTGTGATATGTTTTCAGGTATCTCCTATACTAATAGAGCCACATGCTCACCGGTTTGCCACATGATGTAGGCCTATGGACTGAACAAGAAACCACCAAAAATTTTAACCAGTCATCGTTCTCACAACACTGAGGACCAGTCATTCGAAATGACTTCTCCATGCATTTTATGCATTGGTAAAAGCACTATGATGAAAAGTGTGATATGTTTTCAGGTATCTCCTATACTAATAGAGCCACATGCTCACCGGTTTGCCACATGATGTAGGCCTATGGACTGAACAAGAAACCACCAAAAATTTTAACCAGTCATCGTTCTCACAACACTGAGGACCAGTCATTCGAAATGACTTCTCCATGCATTTTATGCATTGGTAAAAGCACTATGATGAAAAGTGTGATATGTTTTCAGGTATCTCCTATACTAATAGAGCCACATGCTCACCGGTTTGCCACATGATGTAGGCCTATGGACTGAACAAGAAACCACCAAAAATTTTAACCAGTCATCGTTCTCACAACACTGAGGACCAGTCATTCGAAATGACTTCTCCATGCATTTTATGCATTGGTAAAAGCACTATGATGAAAAGTGTGATATGTTTTCAGGTATCTCCTATACTAATAGAGCCACATGCTCACCGGTTTGCCACATGATGTAGGCCTATGGACTGAACAAGAAACCACCAAAAATTTTAACCAGTCATCGTTCTCACAACACTGAGGACCAGTCATTCGAAATGACTTCTCCATGCATTTTATGCATTGGTAAAAGCACTATGATGAAAAGTGTGATATGTTTTCAGGTATCTCCTATACTAATAGAGCCACATGCTCACCGGTTTGCCACATGATGTAGGCCTATGGACTGAACAAGAAACCACCAAAAATTTTAACCAGTCATCGTTCTCACAACACTGAGGACCAGTCATTCGAAATGACTTCTCCATGCATTTTATGCATTGGTAAAAGCACTATGATGAAAAGTGTGATATGTTTTCAGGTATCTCCTATACTAATAGAGCCACATGCTCACCGGTTTGCCACATGATGTAGGCCTATGGACTGAACAAGAAACCACCAAAAATTTTAACCAGTCATCGTTCTCACAACACTGAGGACCAGTCATTCGAAATGACTTCTCCATGCATTTTATGCATTGGTAAAAGCACTATGATGAAAAGTGTGATATGTTTTCAGGTATCTCCTATACTAATAGAGCCACATGCTCACCGGTTTGCCACATGATGTAGGCCTATGGACTGAACAAGAAACCACCAAAAATTTTAACCAGTCATCGTTCTCACAACACTGAGGACCAGTCATTCGAAATGACTTCTCCATGCATTTTATGCATTGGTAAAAGCACTATGATGAAAAGTGTGATATGTTTTCAGGTATCTCCTATACTAATAGAGCCACATGCTCACCGGTTTGCCACATGATGTAGGCCTATGGACTGAACAAGAAACCACCAAAAATTTTAACCAGTCATCGTTCTCACAACACTGAGGACCAGTCATTCGAAATGACTTCTCCATGCATTTTATGCATTGGTAAAAGCACTATGATGAAAAGTGTGATATGTTTTCAGGTATCTCCTATACTAATAGAGCCACATGCTCACCGGTTTGCCACATGATGTAGGCCTATGGACTGAACAAGAAACCACCAAAAATTTTAACCAGTCATCGTTCTCACAACACTGAGGACCAGTCATTCGAAATGACTTCTCCATGCATTTTATGCATTGGTAAAAGCACTATGATGAAAAGTGTGATATGTTTTCAGGTATCTCCTATACTAATAGAGCCACATGCTCACCGGTTTGCCACATGATGTAGGCCTATGGACTGAACAAGAAACCACCAAAAATTTTAACCAGTCATCGTTCTCACAACACTGAGGACCAGTCATTCGAAATGACTTCTCCATGCATTTTATGCATTGGTAAAAGCACTATGATGAAAAGTGTGATATGTTTTCAGGTATCTCCTATACTAATAGAGCCACATGCTCACCGGTTTGCCACATGATGTAGGCCTATGGACTGAACAAGAAACCACCAAAAATTTTAACCAGTCATCGTTCTCACAACACTGAGGACCAGTCATTCGAAATGACTTCTCCATGCATTTTATGCATTGGTAAAAGCACTATGATGAAAAGTGTGATATGTTTTCAGGTATCTCCTATACTAATAGAGCCACATGCTCACCGGTTTGCCACATGATGTAGGCCTATGGACTGAACAAGAAACCAACCAAAAATTTTAACCAGTCATCGTTCTCACAACACTGAGGACCAGTCATTCGAAATGACTTCTCCATGCATTTTATGCATTGGTAAAAGCACTATGATGAAAAGTGTGATATGTTTTCAGGTATCTCCTATACTAATAGAGCCACATGCTCACCGGTTTGCCACATGATGTAGGCCTATGGACTGAACAAGAAACCACCAAAAATTTTAACCAGTCATCGTTCTCACAACACTGAGGACCAGTCATTCGAAATGACTTCTCCATGCATTTTATGCATTGGTAAAAGCACTATGATGAAAAGTGTGATATGTTTTCAGGTATCTCCTATACTAATAGAGCCACATGCTCACCGGTTTGCCACATGATGTAGGCCTATGGACTGAACAAGAAACCACCAAAAATTTTAACCAGTCTTCGTTCTCACAACACTGAGGACCAGTCATTCGAAATGACTTCTCCATGCATTTTATGCATTGGTAAAAGCACTATGATGAAAAGTGTGATATGTTTTCAGGTATCTCCTATACTAATAGAGCCACATGCTCACCGGTTTGCCACATGATGTAGGCCTATGGACTGAACAAGAAACCACCAAAAATTTTAACCAGTCATCGTTCTCACAACACTGAGGACCAGTCATTCGAAATGACTTCTCCATGCATTTTATGCATTGGTAAAAGCACTATGATGAAAAGTGTGATATGTTTTCGGGTATCTCCTATACTAATAGAGCCACGTGCTCACCAGTTTGCCACATGATGTAGGCCTATGGACTGAACAAGAAACCACCAAAAATTTTAACCAGTCATCGTTCTCACAACACTGAGGACCAGTCATTCGAAATGACTTCTCCATGCATTTTATGCATTGGTAAAAGCACTATGATGAAAAGTGTGATATGTTTTCAGGTATCTCCTATACTAATAGAGCCACATGCTCACCGGTTTGCCACATGATGTAGGCCTATGGACTGAACAAGAAACCACCAAAAATTTTAACCAGTCATCGTTCTCACAACACTGAGGACCAGTCATTCGAAATGACTTCTCCATGCATTTTATGCATTGGTAAAAGCACTATGATGAAAAGTGTGATATGTTTTCAGGTATCTCCTATACTAATAGAGCCACATGCTCACCAGTTTGCCACATGATGTAGGCCTATGGACTGAACAAGAAACCACCAAAAATTTTAACCAGTCATCGTTCTCACAACACTGAGGACCAGTCATTCGAAATGACTTCTCCATGCATTTTATGCATTGGTAAAAGCACTATGATGAAAAGTGTGATATGTTTTCAGGTATCTCCTATACTAATAGAGCCACATGCTCACCGGTTTGCCACATGATGTAGGCCTATGGACTGAACAAGAAACCACCAAAAATTTTAACCAGTCATCGTTCTCACAACACTGAGGACCAGTCATTCGAAATGACTTCTCCATGCATTTTATGCATTGGTAAAAGCACTATGATGAAAAGTGTGATATGTTTTCAGGTATCTCCTATACTAATAGAGCCACATGCTCACCGTTTGCCACATGATGTAGGCCTATGGACTGAACAAGAAACCACCAAAAATTTTAACCAGTCATCGTTCTCACAACACTGAGGACCAGTCATTCGAAATGACTTCTCCATGCATTTTATGCATTGGTAAAAGCACTATGATGAAAAGTGTGATATGTTTTCAGGTATCTCCTATACTAATAGAGCCACATGCTCACCGGTTTGCCACATGATGTAGGCCTATGGACTGAACAAGAAACCACCAAAAATTTTAACCAGTCTTCGTTCTCACAACACTGAGGACCAGTCATTCGAAATGACTTCTCCATGCATTTTATGCATTGGTAAAAGCACTATGATGAAAAGTGTGATATGTTTTCAGGTATCTCCTATACTAATAGAGCCACATGCTCACCGGTTTGCCACATGATGTAGGCCTATGGACTGAACAGGAAACCACCAAAAATTTTAACCAGTCATCGTTCTCACAACACTGAGGACCAGTCATTCGAAATGACTTCTCCATGCATTTTATGCATTGGTAAAAGCACTATGATGAAAAGTGTGATATGTTTTCGGGTATCTCCTATACTAATAGAGCCACGTGCTCACCAGTTTGCCACATGATGTAGGCCTATGGACTGAACAAGAAACCACCAAAAATTTTAACCAGTCATCGTTCTCACAACACTGAGGACCAGTCATTCGAAATGACTTCTCCATGCATTTTATGCATTGGTAAAAGCACTATGATGAAAAGTGTGATATGTTTTCAGGTATCTCCTATACTAATAGAGCCACATGCTCACCGGTTTGCCACATGATGTAGGCCTATGGACTGAACAAGAAACCACCAAAAATTTTAACCAGTCATCGTTCTCACAACACTGAGGACCAGTCATTCGAAATGACTTCTCCATGCATTTTATGCATTGGTAAAAGCACTATGATGAAAAGTGTGATATGTTTTCAGGTATCTCCTATACTAATAGAGCCACATGCTCACCAGTTTGCCACATGATGTAGGCCTATGGACTGAACAAGAAACCACCAAAAATTTTAACCAGTCATCGTTCTCACAACACTGAGGACCAGTCATTCGAAATGACTTCTCCATGCATTTTATGCATTGGTAAAAGCACTATGATGAAAAGTGTGATATGTTTTCAGGTATCTCCTATACTAATAGAGCCACATGCTCACCGGTTTGCCACATGATGTAGGCCTATGGACTGAACAAGAAACCACCAAAAATTTTAACCAGTCATCATTCTCACAACACTGAGGACCAGTCATTCGAATGACTTCTCCATGCATTTTATGCATTGGTAAAAGCACTATGATGAAAAGTGTGATATGTTTTCTGGTATCTCCTATACTAATAGAGCCACATGCTCACCGGTTTGCCACATGATGTAGGCCTATGGACTGAACAAGAAACCACCAAAAATTTTAACCAGTCATCGTTCTCACAACACTGAGGACCAGTCATTCGAAATGACTTCTCCATGCATTTTATGCATTGGTAAAAGCACTATGATGAAAAGTGTGATATGTTTTCAGGTATCTCCTATACTAATAGAGCCACATGCTCACCGGTTTGCCACATGATGTAGGCCTATGGACTGAACAAGAAACCACCAAAAATTTTAACCAGTCATCGTTCTCACAACACTGAGGACCAGTTATTCGAAATGACTTCTCCATGCATTTTATGCATTGGTAAAAGCAATATGATGAAAAGTGTGATATGTTTTCAGGTATCTCCTATACTAATAGAGCCACATGCTCACCGGTTTGCCACATGATGTAGGCCTATGGACTGAACAAGAAACCACCAAAAATTTTAACCAGTCATCGTTCTCACAACACTGAGGACCAGTCATTCGAAATGACTTCTCCATGCATTTTATGCATTGGTAAAAGCACTATGATGAAAAGTGTGATATGTTTTCAGGTATCTCCTATACTAATAGAGCCACATGCTCACCGGTTTGCCACATGATGTAGGCCTATGGACTGAACAAGAAACCACCAAAAATTTTAACCAGTCATCGTTCTCACAACACTGAGGACCAGTCATTCGAAATGACTTCTCCATGCATTTTATGCATTGGTAAAAGCACTATGATGAAAAGTGTGATATGTTTTCAGGTATCTCCTATACTAATAGAGCCACATGCTCACCGGTTTGCCACATGATGTAGGCCTATGGACTGAACAAGAAACCACCAAAAATTTTAACCAGTCATCGTTCTCACAACACTGAGGACCAGTCATTCGAAATGACAAGCACTATGATGAAAAGTGTGATATGTTTTCAGGTATCTCCTATACTAATAGAGCCCAACATGCTCACCGGTTTGCCACATGATGTAGGCCTATGGACTGAACAAGAACCACCAAAAATTTTAACCAGTCATCGTTCTCACAACACTGAGGACCAGTCATTCGAAATGACTTCTCATGCATTTTATGCATTGGTAAAAGCACTATGATGAAAAGTGTGATATGTTTTCAGGTATCCTCCTATACTAATAGAGCCACATGCTCACCGGTTTGCCACATGATGTAGGCCTATGGACCTGAACAAGAAACCACCAAAAATTTTAACCAGTCATCGTTCTCACAACACTGAGGACCAGTCATTCGAATGACTTCTCCATGCATTTTATGCATTGGTAAAAGCACTATGATGAAAAGTGTGATATGTTTTCAGGTATCTCCTATACTAATAGGAGCCACATGCTCACCGGTTTGCCACATGATGTAGGCCTTGGGACTGAACAAGAAACCACCAAAAATTTTAACCAGTCATCGTTCTCACAACACTGAGGACCAGTCATTCGAAATGACTTCTGCATGCATTTTATGCATTGGTAAAAGCACTATGATGAAAGTGTGATATGTTTTTCAGGTATCTCCTATACTAATAGAGCCACATGCTCACCGGTTGTTGCCACATGATGTAGGCTATGGACTGAACAAGAAACCACCAAAAATTTTAACCAGTCATCGTTCTCACAACACTGAGGACCAGTCATTCGAAATGACTCTCCATGCATTTTATGCATTGGTAAAAGCACTATGATGAAAAGTGTGATATGTTTTCAGGTATCTCCTATACTAATAGAGCCACATGCTCACCGTTTGCCACATGATGTAGGCCTATGGACTGACACAAGAAACCACCAAAAATTTTAAACCAGTCATCGTTCTCACAACACTGAGGACCAGTCATTTCGAAATGACTTCTCCATGCATTTTATGCATTGGTAAAAGCACTATGATGAAAAGTGTGATATGTTTTCAGGTATATCCTATACTAATAGAGCCACATGCTCACCGGTTTGCCACATGATGTAGGCCTATGGACTGACAAGAAACCACAAAAATTTTAACCAGTCATCGTTCTCACAACACTGAGGACCAGTCATTCGAAATGACTTCTCCATGCATTTTATGCATTGGTAAAAGCACTATGATGAATAGTGTGATATGTTTTCAGGGATATGTTTTCCAGGTATCTCCTATACTAATAAGAGCCACATGCTCACCGGTTTGCCAACATGATGTAGGCCTATGGAGACTGAACAAGAAACCACCAAAAGTATTTAACCAGCATCGTTCTCACAAACACTGAGGACCAGTCATTCGAAATGACTTCTCCATGCATTTTATGCATTGGTAAAAGCACTATGATGAAAAGTGTGATATGTTTTCAGGTATCTCCTATACTAATAGAGCCACATGCTCACCGGTTTGCCACATGATGTAGGCCTATGGACTGAACAAGAAACCACCAAAAAATTTAACCAGTCATCGTTCTCACAACACTGAGGACCAGTCATTCGAAATGACTTCTCCATGCATTTTATGCATTGGTTAAAGAGCACTATGATGAAAAGTGTGATATGTTTTCAGGTATCTCCTATACTAATAGAGCCACATGCTCACCGGTTTGCCACATGATGTAGGCCTATGGACTGAACAAGAAACCACCAAAAATTTTAACCAGTCATCGTTCTCACAACACTGAGGACCAGTCATTCGAAATGACTTCTCCATGCATTTTATGCATTGGTAAAAGCACTATGATGAAAAGTGTGATATGTTTTCAGGTATCTCCTATACTAATAGAGCCACATGCTCACCGGTTTGCCACATGATGTAGGCCTATGGACTGAACAAGAAACCACCAAAAATTTTAACCAGTCATCGTTCTCACAACACTGAGGACCAGTCATTCGAAATGACTTCTCCATGCATTTTATGCATTGGTAAAAGCACTATGATGAAAAGTGTGATATGTTTTCAGGTATCTCCTATACTAATAGAGCCACATGCTCACCGGTTTGCCACATGATGTAGGCCTATGGGACTGAACAAGAAACCACCAAAAATTTTAACCAGTCATCGTTCTCACAACACTGAGGACCAGTCATTCGAAATGACTTCTCCATGCATTTTATGCATTGGTAAAAGCACTATGATGAAAAGTGTGATATGTTTTCAGGTATCTCCTATACTAATAGAGCCACATGCTCACCGGTTTGCCACATGATGTAGGCCTATGGACTGAACAAGAAACCACCAAAAATTTTAACCAGTCATCGTTCTCACAACACTGAGGACCAGTCATTCGAAATGACTTCTCCATGCATTTTATGCATTGGTAAAAGCACTATGATGAAAAGTGTGATATGTTTTCAGGTATCTCCTATACTAATAGAGCACATGCTCACCGGTTTGCCACATGATGTAGGCCTATGGACTGAACAAGAAACCACCAAAAATTTTAACCAGTCATCGTTCTCACAACACTGAGGACCAGTCATTCGAAATGACTTCTCCATGCATTTTATGCATTGGTAAAAGCACTATGATGAAAAGTGTGATATGTTTTCAGGTATCTCCTATACTAATAGAGCCACATGCTCACCGGTTTGCCAACATGATGGTAGGCCTATGGACTGAACAAGAAACCACCAAAAATTTTAACCAGTCATCGTTCTCACAACACTGAGGACCAGTCATTCGAAATGACTTCTCCATGCATTTTATGCATTGGTAAAAGCACTATGATGAAAAGTGTGATATGTTTTCAGGTATCTCCTATACTAATAGAGCCACATGCTCACCGGTTTGCCACATGATGTAGGCCTATGGACTGAACAAGAAACCACCAAAAATTTTAACCAGTCATCGTTCTCACAACACTGAGGACCAGTCATTCGAAATGACTTCTCCATGCATTTTATGCATTGGTAAAAGCACTATGATGAAAAGTGTGATATGTTTTCAGGTATCTCCTATACTAATAGAGCCACATGCTCACCGGTTTGCCACATGATGTAGGCCTATGGACTGAACAAGAAACCACCAAAAATTTTAACCAGTCATCGTTCTCACAACACTGAGGACCAGTCATTCGAAATGACTTCTCCATGCATTTTATGCATTGGTAAAAGCACTATGATGAAAAGTGTGATATGTTTTCAGGTATCTCCTATACTAATAGAGCCACATGCTCACCGGTTTGCCACATGATGTAGGCCTATGGACTGAACAAGAAACCACCAAAAATTTTAACCAGTCATCGTTCTCACAACACTGAGGACCAGTCATTCGAAATGACTTCTCCATGCATTTTATGCATTGGTAAAAGCACTATGATGAAAAGTGTGATATGTTTTCAGGTATCTCCTATACTAATAGAGCCACATGCTCACCGGTTTGCCACATGATGTAGGCCTATGGACTGAACAAGAAACCACCAAAAATTTTAACCAGTCATCGTTCTCACAACACTGAGGACCAGTCATTCGAAATGACTTCTCCATGCATTTTATGCATTGGTAAAAGCACTATGATGAAAAGTGTGATATGTTTTCAGGTATCTCCTATACTAATAGAGCCACATGCTCACCGGTTTGCCACATGATGTAGGCCTATGGACTGAACAAGAAACCACCAAAAATTTTAACCAGTCATCGTTCTCACAACACTGAGGACCAGTCATTCGAAATGACTTCTCCATGCATTTTATGCATTGGTAAAAGCACTATGATGAAAAGTGTGATATGTTTTCAGGTATCTCCTATACTAATAGAGCCACATGCTCACCGGTTTGCCACATGATGTAGGCCTATGGACTGAACAAGAAACCACCAAAAATTTTAACCAGTCATCGTTCTCACAACACTGAGGACCAGTCATTCGAAATGACTTCTCCATGCATTTTATGCATTGGTAAAAGCACTATGATGAAAAGTGTGATATGTTTTCAGGTATCTCCTATACTAATAGAGCCACATGCTCACCGGTTTGCCACATGATGTAGGCCTATGGACTGAACAAGAAACCACCAAAAATTTTAACCAGTCATCGTTCTCACAACACTGAGGACCAGTCATTCGAAATGACTTCTCCATGCATTTTATGCATTGGTAAAAGCACTATGATGAAAAGTGTGATATGTTTTCAGGTATCTCCTATACTAATAGAGCCACATGCTCACCGGTTTGCCACATGATGTAGGCCTATGGACTGAACAAGAAACCACCAAAAATTTTAACCAGTCATCGTTCTCACAACACTGAGGACCAGTCATTCGAAATGACTTCTCCATGCATTTTATGCATTGGTAAAAGCACTATGATGAAAAGTGTGATATGTTTTCAGGTATCTCCTATACTAATAGAGCCACATGCTCACCGGTTTGCCACATGATGTAGGCCTATGGACTGAACAAGAAACCACCAAAAATTTTAACCAGTCATCGTTCTCACAACACTGAGGACCAGTCATTCGAAATGACTTCTCCATGCATTTTATGCATTGGTAAAAGCACTATGATGAAAAGTGTGATATGTTTTCAGGGTATCTCCTATACTAATAGAGCCACATGCTCACCAGTTTGCCACATGATGTAGGCCTATGGACTGAACAAGAAACCACCAAAAATTTTAACCAGTCATCGTTCTCACAACACTGAGGACCAGTCATTCGAAATGACTTCTCCATGCATTTTATGCATTGGTAAAAGCACTATGATGAAAAGTGTGATATGTTTTCAGGTATCTCCTATACTAATAGAGCCACATGCTCACCGGTTTGCCACATGATGTAGGCCTATGGACTGAACAAGAAACCACCAAAAATTTTAACCAGTCATCGTTCTCACAACACTGAGGACCAGTCATTCGAAATGACTTCTCCATGCATTTTATGCATTGGTAAAAGCACTATGATGAAAAGTGTGATATGTTTTCAGGTATCTCCTATACTAATAGAGCCACATGCTCACCAGTTTGCCACATGATGTAGGCCTATGGACTGAACAAGAAACCACCAAAAATTTTAACCAGTCATCGTTCTCACAACACTGAGGACCAGTCATTCGAAATGACTTCTCCATGCATTTTATGCATTGGTAAAAGCACTATGATGAAAAGTGTGATATGTTTTCAGGTATCTCCTATACTAATAGAGCCACATGCTCACCGGTTTGCCACATGATGTAGGCCTATGGACTGAACAAGAAACCACCAAAAATTTTAACCAGTCATCGTTCTCACAACACTGAGGACCAGTCATTCGAAATGACTTCTCCATGCATTTTATGCATTGGTAAAAGCACTATGATGAAAAGTGTGATATGTTTTCAGGTATCTCCTATACTAATAGAGCCACATGCTCACCGGTTTGCCACATGATGTAGGCCTATGGACTGAACAAGAAACCACCAAAAATTTTAACCAGTCATCGTTCTCACAACACTGAGGACCAGTCATTCGAAATGACTTCTCCATGCATTTTATGCATTGGTAAAAGCACTATGATGAAAAGTGTGATATGTTTTCAGGTATCTCCTATACTAATAGAGCCACATGCTCACCGGTTTGCCACATGATGTAGGCCTATGGACTGAACAAGAAACCACCAAAAATTTTAACCAGTCATCGTTCTCACAACACTGAGGACCAGTCATTCGAAATGACTTCTCCATGCATTTTATGCATTGGTAAAAGCACTATGATGAAAAGTGTGATATGTTTTCAGGTATCTCCTATACTAATAGAGCCACATGCTCACCGGTTTGCCACATGATGTAGGCCTATGGACTGAACAAGAAACCACCAAAAATTTTAACCAGTCATCGTTCTCACAACACTGAGGACCAGTCATTCGAAATGACTTCTCCATGCATTTTATGCATTGGTAAAAGCACTATGATGAAAAGTGTGATGTTTTCTGGTATCTCCTATACTAATAGAGCCACATGCTCACCGGTTTGCCACATGATGTAGGCCTATGGACTGAACAAGAAACCACCAAAAATTTTAACCAGTCATCGTTCTCACAACACTGAGGACCAGTCATTCGAAATGACTTCTCCATGCATTTTATGCATTGGTAAAAGCACTATGATGAAAAGTGTGATATGTTTTCAGGTATCTCCTATACTAATAGAGCCACATGCTCACCGGTTTGCCACATGATGTAGGCCTATGGACTGAACAAGAAACCACCAAAAATTTTAACCAGTCATCGTTCTCACAACACTGAGGACCAGTCATTCGAAATGACTTCTCCATGCATTTTATGCATTGGTAAAAGCACTATGATGAAAAGTGTGATATGTTTTCAGGTATCTCCTATACTAATAGAGCCACATGCTCACCGGTTTGCCACATGATGTAGGCCTATGGACTGAACAAGAAACCACCAAAAATTTTAACCAGTCATCGTTCTCACAACACTGAGGACCAGTCATTCGAAATGACTTCTCCATGCATTTTATGCATTGGTAAAAGCACTATGATGAAAAGTGTGATATGTTTTCAGGTATCTCCTATACTAATAGAGCCACATGCTCACCGGTTTGCCACATGATGTAGGCCTATGGACTGAACAAGAAACCACCAAAAATTTTAACCAGTCATCGTTCTCACAACACTGAGGACCAGTCATTCGAAATGACTTCTCCATGCATTTTATGCATTGGTAAAAGCACTATGATGAAAAGTGTGATATGTTTTCAGGTATCTCCTATACTAATAGAGCCACATGCTCACCGGTTTGCCACATGATGTAGGCCTATGGACTGAACAAGAAACCACCAAAAATTTTAACCAGTCATCGTTCTCACAACACTGAGGACCAGTCATTCGAAATGACTTCTCCATGCATTTTATGCATTGGTAAAAGCACTATTATGAAAAGTGTGATATGTTTTCAGGTATCTCCTATACTAATAGAGCCACATGCTCACCGGTTTGCCACATGATGTAGGCCTATGGACTGAACAAGAAACCACCAAAAATTTTAACCAGTCATCGTTCTCACAACACTGAGGACCAGTCATTCGAAATGACTTCTCCATGCATTTTATGCATTGGTAAAAGCACTATGATGAAAAGTGTGATATGTTTTCAGGTATCTCCTATACTAATAGAGCCACATGCTCACCGGTTTGCCACATGATGTAGGCCTATGGACTGAACAAGAAACCACCAAAAATTTTAACCAGTCATCGTTCTCACAACACTGAGGACCAGTCATTCGAAATGACTTCTCCATGCATTTTATGCATTGGTAAAAGCACTATGATGAAAAGTGTGATATGTTTTCAGGTATCTCCTATACTAATAGAGCCACATGCTCACCGGTTTGCCACATGATGTAGGCCTATGGACTGAACAAGAAACCACCAAAAATTTTAACCAGTCATCGTTCTCACAACACTGAGGACCAGTCATTCGAAATGACTTCTCCATGCATTTTATGCATTGGTAAAAGCACTATGATGAAAAGTGTGATATGTTTTCAGGTATCTCCTATACTAATAGAGCCACATGCTCACCGGTTTGCCACATGATGTAGGCCTATGGACTGAACAAGAAACCACCAAAAATTTTAACCAGTCATCGTTCTCACAACACTGAGGACCAGTCATTCGAAATGACTTCTCCATGCATTTTATGCATTGGTAAAAGCACTATGATGAAAAGTGTGATATGTTTTCAGGTATCTCCTATACTAATAGAGCCACATGCTCACCTGTTTGCCACATGATGTAGGCCTATGGACTGAACAAGAAACCACCAAAAATTTTAACCAATCATCGTTCTCACAACACTGAGGACCAGTCATTCGAAATGACTTCTCCATGCATTTTATGCATTGGGAGAACGATGACTGGTTAAAATTTTTGGTGGTTTCTTGTTCAGTCCATAGGCCTACATCATGTGGCAAACCGGTGAGCATGTGGCTCTATTAGTATAGGAGATACCTGAAAACATATCACACTTTTCATCATAGTGCTTTTACCAATGCATAAAATGCATGGAGAAGTCATTTCGAATGACTGGTCCTCAGTGTTGTGAGAACGATGACTGGTTAAAATTTTTGGTGGTTTCTTGTTCAGTCCATAGGCCTACATCATGTGGCAAACCGGTGAGCATGTGGCTCTATTAGTATAGGAGATACCTGAAAACATATCACACTTTTCATCATAGTGCTTTTACCAATGCATAAAATGCATGGAGAAGTCATTTCGAATGACTGGTCCTCAGTGTTGTGAGAACGATGACTGGTTAAAATTTTTGGTGGTTTCTTGTTCAGTCCATAGGCCTACATCATGTGGCAAACCGGTGAGCATGTGGCTCTATTAGTATAGGAGATACCTGAAAACATATCACACTTTTCATCATAGTGCTTTTACCAATGCATAAAATGCATGGAGAAGTCATTTCGAATGACTGGTCCTCAGTGTTGTGAGAACGATGACTGGTTAAAATTTTTGGTGGTTTTTTGTTCAGTCCATAGGCCTACATCATGTGGCAAACCGGTGAGCATGTGGCTCTATTAGTATAGGAGATACCTGAAAACATATCACACTTTTCATCATAGTGCTTTTACCAATGCATAAAATGCATGGAGAAGTCATTTCGAATGACTGGTCCTCAGTGTTGTGAGAACGATGACTGGTTAAAATTTTTGGTGGTTTCTTGTTCAGTCCATAGGCCTACATCATGTGGCAAACCGGTGAGCATGTGGCTCTATTAGTATAGGAGATACCTGAAAACATATCACACTTTTCATCATAGTGCTTTTACCAATGCATAAAATGCATGGAGAAGTCATTTCGAATGACTGGTCCTCAGTGTTGTGAGAACGATGACTGGTTAAAATTTTTGGTGGTTTCTTGTTCAGTCCATAGGCCTACATCATGTGGCAAACCGGTGAGCATGTGGCTCTATTAGTATAGGAGATACCTGAAAACATATCACACTTTTCATCATAGTGCTTTTACCAATGCATAAAATGCATGGAGAAGTCATTTCGAATGACTGGTCCTCAGTGTTGTGAGAACGATGACTGGTTAAAATTTTTGGTGGTTTCTTGTTCAGTCCATAGGCCTACATCATGTGGCAAACCGGTGAGCATGTGGCTCTATTAGTATAGGAGATACCTGAAAACATATCACACTTTTCATCATAGTGCTTTTACCAATGCATAAAATGCATGGAGAAGTCATTTCGAATGACTGGTCCTCAGTGTTGTGAGAACGATGACTGGTTAAAATTTTTGGTGGTTTCTTGTTCAGTCCATAGGCCTACATCATGTGGCAAACCGGTGAGCATGTGGCTCTATTAGTATAGGAGATACCCGAAAACATATCACACTTTTCATCATAGTGCTTTTACCAATGCATAAAATGCATGGAGAAGTCATTTCGAATGACTGGTCCTCAGTGTTGTGAGAACGATGACTGGTTAAAATTTTTGGTGGTTTCTTGTTCAGTCCATAGGCCTACATCATGTGGCAAACCGGTGAGCATGTGGCTCTATTAGTATAGGAGATACCTGAAAACATATCCCACTTTTCATCATAGTGCTTTTACCAATGCATAAAATGCATGGAGAAGTCATTTCGAATGACTGGTCCTCAGTGTTGTGAGAACGATGACTGGTTAAAATTTTTGGTGGTTTCTTGTTCAGTCCATAGGCCTACATCATGTGGCAAACCGGTGAGCATGTGGCTCTATTAGTATAGGAGATACCTGAAAACATATCACACTTTTCATCATAGTGCTTTTACCAATGCATAAAATGCATGGAGAAGTCATTTCGAATGACTGGTCCTCAGTGTTGTGAGAACGATGACTGGTTAAAATTTTTGGTGGTTTCTTGTTCAGTCCATAGGCCTACATCATGTGGCAAACCGGTGAGCATGTGGCTCTATTAGTATAGGAGATACCTGAAAACATATCACACTTTTCATCATAGTGCTTTTACCAATGCATAAAATGCATGGAGAAGTCATTTCGAATGACTGGTCCTCAGTGTTGTGAGAACGATGACTGGTTAAAATTTTTGGTGGTTTCTTGTTCAGTCCATAGGCCTACATCATGTGGCAAACCGGTGAGCATGTGGCTCTATTAGTATAGGAGATACCTGAAAACATATCACACTTTTCATCATAGTGCTTTTACCAATGCATAAAATGCATGGAGAAGTCATTTCGAATGACTGGTCCTCAGTGTTGTGAGAACGATGACTGGTTAAAATTTTTGGTGGTTTCTTGTTCAGTCCATAGGCCTACATCATGTGGCAAACCGGTGAGCATGTGGCTCTATTAGTATAGGAGATACCTGAAAACATATCACACTTTTCATCATAGTGCTTTTACCAATGCATAAAATGCATGGAGAAGTCATTTCGAATGACTGGTCCTCAGTGTTGTGAGAACGATGACTGGTTAAAATTTTTGGTGGTTTCTTGTTCAGTCCATAGGCCTACATCATGTGGCAAACCGGTGAGCATGTGGCTCTATTAGTATAGGAGATACCTGAAAACATATCACACTTTTCATCATAGTGCTTTTACCAATGCATAAAATGCATGGAGAAGTCATTTCGAATGACTGGTCCTCAGTGTTGTGAGAACGATGACTGGTTAAAATTTTTGGTGGTTTCTTGTTCAGTCCATAGGCCTACATCATGTGGCAAACCGGTGAGCATGTGGCTCTATTAGTATAGGAGATACCTGAAAACATATCACACTTTTCATCATAGTGCTTTTACCAATGCATAAAATGCATGGAGAAGTCATTTCGAATTACTGGTCCTCAGTGTTGTGAGAACGATGACTGGTTAAAATTTTTGGTGGTTTCTTGTTCAGTCCATAGGCCTACATCATGTGGCAAACCGGTGAGCATGTGGCTCTATTAGTATAGGAGATACCTGAAAACATATCACACTTTTCATCATATTGCTTTTACCAATGCATAAAATGCATGGAGAAGTCATTTCGAATGACTGGTCCTCAGTGTTGTGAGAACGATGACTGGTTAAAATTTTTGGTGGTTTCTTGTTCAGTCCATAGGCCTACATCATGTGGCAAACCGGTGAGCATGTGGCTCTATTAGTATAGGAGATACCTGAAAACATATCACACTTTTCATCATAGTGCTTTTACCAATGCATAAAATGCATGGAGAAGTCATTTCGAATGACTGGTCCTCAGTGTTGTGAGAACGATGACTGGTTAAAATTTTTGGTGGTTTCTTGTTCAGTCCATAGGCCTACATCATGTGGCAAACCGGTGAGCATGTGGCTCTATTAGTATAGGAGATACCTGAAAACATATCACACTTTTCATCATAGTGCTTTTACCAATGCATAAAATGCATGGAGAAGTCATTTCGAATGACTGGTCCTCAGTGTTGTGAGAACGATGACTGGTTAAACTTTTTGGTGGTTTCTTGTTCAGTCCATAGGCCTACATCATGTGGCAAACCGGTGAGCATGTGGCTCTATTAGTATAGGAGATACCTGAAAACATATCACACTTTTCATCATAGTGCTTTTACCAATGCATAAAATGCATGGAGAAGTCATTTCGAATGACTGGTCCTCAGTGTTGTGACAACGATGACTGGTTAAAATTTTTGGTGGTTTCTTGTTCAGTTCATAGGCCTACATCATGTGGCAAACCGGTGAGCATGTGGCTCTATTAGTATAGGAGATACCTGAAAACATATCACACTTTTCATCATAGTGCTTTTACCAATGCATAAAATGCATGGAGAAGTCATTTCGAATGACTGGTCCTCAGTGTTGTGAGAACGATGACTGGTTAAAATTTTTGGTGGTTTCTTGTTCAGTCCATAGGCCTACATCATGTGGCAAACCAGTGAGCATGTGGCTCTATTAGTATAGGAGATACCTGAAAACATATCACACTTTTCATCATAGTGCTTTTACCAATGCATAAAATGCATGGAGAAGTCATTTCGAATGACTGGTCCTCAGTGTTGTGAGAACGATGACTGGTTAAAATTTTTGGTGGTTTCTTGTTCAGTCCATAGGCCTACATCATGTGGCAAACTGGTGAGCATGTGGCTCTATTAGTATAGGAGATACCTGAAAACATATCACACTTTTCATCATAGTGCTTTTACCAATGCATAAAATGCATGGAGAAGTCATTTCGAATGACTGGTCCTCAGTGTTGTGACAACGATGACTGGTTAAAATTTTTTTTGGTTTCTTGTTCAGTCCATAGGCCTACATCATGTGGCAAACCGGTGAGCATGTGGCTCTATTAGTATAGGAGATACCTGAAAACATATCACACTTTTCATCATAGTGCTTTTACCAATGCATAAAATGCATGGAGAAGTCATTTCGAATGACTGGTCCTCAGTGTTGTGACAACGATGACTGGTTAAAATTTTTGGTGGTTTCTTGTTCAGTCCATAGGCCTACATCATGTGGCAAACCGGTGAGCATGTGGCTCTATTAGTATAGGAGATACCTGAAAACATATCACACTTTTCATCATAGTGCTTTTACCAATGCATAAAATGCATGGAGAAGTCATTTCGAATGACTGGTCCTCAGTGTTGTGAGAACGATGACTGGTTAAAATTTTTGGTGGTTTCTTGTTCAGTCCATAGGCCAACATCATGTGGCAAACCGGTGAGCATATGGCTCTATTAGTATAGGAGATACCTGAAAACATATCACACTTTTCATCATAGTGCTTTTACCAATGCATAAAATGCATGGAGAAGTCATTTCGAATGACTGGTCCTCAGTGTTGTGAGAACGATGATTGGTTAAAATTATTGGTGGTTTCTTGTTCAGTCCATAGGCCTACATCATGTGGCAAACAGGTGAGCATGTGGCTCTATTAGTATAGGAGATACCTGAAAACATATCACACTTTTCATCATAGTGCTTTTACCAATGCATAAAATGCATGGAGAAGTCATTTCGAATGACTGGTCCTCAGTGTTGTGAGAACGATGACTGGTTAAAATTTTTGGTGGTTTCTTGTTCAGTCCATAGGCCTACATCATGTGGCAAACCGGTGAGCATGTGGCTCTATTAGTATAGGAGATACCTGAAAACATATCACACTTTTCATCATAGTGCTTTTACCAATGCATAAAATGCATGGAGAAGTCATTTCGAATGACTGGTCCTCAGTGTTGTGAGAACGATGACTGGTTAAAATTTTTGGTGGTTTCTTGTTCAGTCCATAGGCCTACATCATGTGGCAAACTGGTGAGCATGTGGCTCTATTAGTATAGGAGATACCTGAAAACATATCACACTTTTCATCATAGTGCTTTTACCAATGCATAAAATGCATGGAGAAGTCATTTCGAATGACTGGTCCTCAGTGTTGTGAGAACGATGACTGGTTAAAATTTTTGGTGGTTTCTTGTCCAGTCCATAGGCCTACATCATGTGGCAAACCGGTGAGCATGTGGCTCTATTAGTATAGGAGATACCTGAAAACATATCACACTTTTCATCATAGTGCTTTTACCAATGCATAAAATGCATGGAGAAGTCATTTCGAATGACTGGTCCTCAGTGTTGTGGCAACGATGACTGGTTAAAATTTTTGGTGGTTTCTTGTTCAGTCCATAGGCCTACATCATGTGGCAAACCGGTGAGCATGTGGCTCTATTAGTATAGGAGATACCTGAAAACATATCACACTTTTCATCATAGTGCTTTTACCAATGCATAAAATGCATGGAGAAGTCATTTCGAATGACTGGTCCTCAGTGTTGTGAGAACGATGACTGGTTAAAATTTTTGGTGGTTTCTTGTTCAGTCCATAGGCCAACATCATGTGGCAAACCGGTGAGCATATGGCTCTATTAGTATAGGAGATACCTGAAAACATATCACACTTTTCATCATAGTGCTTTTACCAATGCATAAAATGCATGGAGAAGTCATTTCGAATGACTGGTCCTCAGTGTTGTGAGAACGATGATTGGTTAAAATTTTTGGTTTTTTCTTGTTCAGTCCATAGGCCTACATCATGTGGCAAACCGGTGAGCATGTGGCTCTATTAGTATAGGAGATACCTGAAAACATATCACACTTTTCATCATAGTGCTTTTACCAATGCATAAAATGCATGGAGAAGTCATTTCGAATGACTGGTCCTCAGTGTTGTGAGAACGATGACTGGTTAAAATTTTTGGTGGTTTCTTGTTCAGTCCATAGGCCTACATCATGTGGCAAACCGGTGAGCATGTGGCTCTATTAGTATAGGAGATACCTGAAAACATATCACACTTTTCATCATAGTGCTTTTACCAATGCATAAAATGCATGGAGAAGTCATTTCGAATGACTGGTCCTCAGTGTTGTGAGAACGATGACTGGTTAAAATTTTTGGTGGTTTCTTGTTCAGTCCATAGGCCTACATCATGTGGCAAACCGGTGAGCATGTGGCTCTATTAGTATAGGAGATACCTGAAAACATATCACACTTTTCATCATAGTGCTTTTACCAATGCATAAAATGCATGGAGAAGTCATTTCGAATGACTGGTCCTCAGTGTTGTGAGAACGATGACTGGTTAAAATTTTTGGTGGTTTCTTGTTCAGTCCATAGGCCAACATCATGTGGCAAACCGGTGAGCATATGGCTCTATTAGTATAGGAGATACCTGAAAACATATCACACTTTTCATCATAGTGCTTTTACCAATGCATAAAATGCATGGAGAAGTCATTTCGAATGACTGGTCCTCAGTGTTGTGAGAACGATGACTGGTTAAAATTTTTGGTGGTTTCTTGTTCAGTCCATAGGCCTACATCATGTGGCAAACCGGTGAGCATGTGGCTCTATTAGTATAGGAGATACCTGAAAACATATCACACTTTTCATCATAGTGCTTTTACCAATGCATAAAATGCATGGAGAAGTCATTTCGAATGACTGGTCCTCAGTGTTGTGACAACGATGACTGGTTAAAATTTTTGGTGGTTTCTTGTTCAGTCCATAGGCCTACATCATGTGGCAAACCGGTGAGCATGTGGCTCTATTAGTATAGGAGATACCTGAAAACATATCACACTTTTCATCATAGTGCTTTTACCAATGCATAAAATGCATGGAGAAGTCATTTCGAATGACTGGTCCTCAGTGTTGTGAGAACGATGACTGGTTAAAATTTTTGGTGGTTTCTTGTTCAGTCCATAGGCCTACATCATGTGGCAAACCGGTGAGCATGTGGCTCTATTAGTATAGGAGATACCTGAAAACATATCACACTTTTCATCATAGTGCTTTTACCAATGCATAAAATGCATGGAGAAGTCATTTCGAATGACTGGTCCTCAGTGTTGTGAGAACGATGACTGGTTAAAATTTTTGGTGGTTTCTTGTTCAGTCCATAGGCCTACATCATGTGGCAAACCGGTGAGCATGTGGCTCTATTAGTATAGGAGATACCTGAAAACATATCACACTTTTCATCATAGTGCTTTTACCAATGCATAAAATGCATGGAGAAGTCATTTCGAATGACTGGTCCTCAGTGTTGTGAGAACGATGACTGGTTAAAATTTTTGGTGGTTTCTTGTTCAGTCCATAGGCCTACATCATGTGGCAAACCGGTGAGCATGTGGCTCTATTAGTATAGGAGATACCTGAAAACATATCACACTTTTCATCATAGTGCTTTTACCAATGCATAAAATGCATGGAGAAGTCATTTCGAATGACTGGTCCTCAGTGTTGTGAGAACGATGACTGGTTAAAATTTTTGGTGGTTTCTTGTTCAGTCCATAGGCCTACATCATGTGGCAAACCGGTGAGCATGTGGCTCTATTAGTATAGGAGATACCCGAAAACATATCACACTTTTCATCATAGTGCTTTTACCAATGCATAAAATGCATGGAGAAGTCATTTCGAATGACTGGTCCTCAGTGTTGTGAGAACGATGACTGGTTAAAATTTTTGGTGGTTTCTTGTTCAGTCCATAGGCCTACATCATGTGGCAAACCGGTGAGCATGTGGCTCTATTAGTATAGGAGATACCTGAAAACATATCACACTTTTCATCATAGTGCTTTTACCAATGCATAAAATGCATGGAGAAGTCATTTCGAATGACTGGTCCTCAGTGTTGTGAGAACGATGACTGGTTAAAATTTTTGGTGGTTTCTTGTTCAGTCCATAGGCCTACATCATGTGGCAAACCGGTGAGCATGTGGCTCTATTAGTATAGGAGATACCTGAAAACATATCACACTTTTCATCATAGTGCTTTTACCAATGCATAAAATGCATGGAGAAGTCATTTCGAATGACTGGTCCTCAGTGTTGTGAGAACGATGACTGGTTAAAATTTTTGGTGGTTTCTTGTTCAGTCCATAGGCCTACATCATGTGGCAAACCGGTGAGCATGTGGCTCTATTAGTATAGGAGATACCTGAAAACATATCACACTTTTCATCATAGTGCTTTTACCAATGCATAAAATGCATGGAGAAGTCATTTCGAATGACTGGTCCTCAGTGTTGTGAGAACGATGACTGGTTAAAATTTTTGGTGGTTTCTTGTTCAGTCCATAGGCCTACATCATGTGGCAAACCGGTGAGCATGTGGCTCTATTAGTATAGGAGATACCTGAAAACATATCACACTTTTCATCATAGTGCTTTTACCAATGCATAAAATGCATGGAGAAGTCATTTCGAATGACTGGTCCTCAGTGTTGTGAGAACGATGACTGGTTAAAATTTTTGGTGGTTTCTTGTTCAGTCCATAGGCCTACATCATGTGGCAAACCGGTGAGCATGTGGCTCTATTAGTATAGGAGATACCTGAAAACATATCACACTTTTCATCATAGTGCTTTTACCAATGCATAAAATGCATGGAGAAGTCATTTCGAATGACTGGTCCTCAGTGTTGTGAGAACGATGACTGGTTAAAATTTTTGGTGGTTTCTTGTTCAGTCCATAGGCCTACATCATGTGGCAAACCGGTGAGCATGTGGCTCTATTAGTATAGGAGATACCTGAAAACATATCACACTTTTCATCATAGTGCTTTTACCAATGCATAAAATGCATGGAGAAGTCATTTCGAATGACTGGTCCTCAGTGTTGTGAGAACGATGACTGGTTAAAATTTTTGGTGGTTTCTTGTTCAGTCCATAGGCCTACATCATGTGGCAAACCGGTGAGCATGTGGCTCTATTAGTATAGGAGATACCTGAAAACATATCACACTTTTCATCATAGTGCTTTTACCAATGCATAAAATGCATGGAGAAGTCATTTCGAATTACTGGTCCTCAGTGTTGTGAGAACGATGACTGGTTAAAATTTTTGGTGGTTTCTTGTTCAGTCCATAGGCCTACATCATGTGGCAAACCGGTGAGCATGTGGCTCTATTAGTATAGGAGATACCTGAAAACATATCACACTTTTCATCATATTGCTTTTACCAATGCATAAAATGCATGGAGAAGTCATTTCGAATGACTGGTCCTCAGTGTTGTGAGAACGATGACTGGTTAAAATTTTTGGTGGTTTCTTGTTCAGTCCATAGGCCTACATCATGTGGCAAACCGGTGAGCATGTGGCTCTATTAGTATAGGAGATACCTGAAAACATATCACACTTTTCATCATAGTGCTTTTACCAATGCATAAAATGCATGGAGAAGTCATTTCGAATGACTGGTCCTCAGTGTTGTGAGAACGATGACTGGTTAAAATTTTTGGTGGTTTCTTGTTCAGTCCATAGGCCTACATCATGTGGCAAACCGGTGAGCATGTGGCTCTATTAGTATAGGAGATACCTGAAAACATATCACACTTTTCATCATAGTGCTTTTACCAATGCATAAAATGCATGGAGAAGTCATTTCGAATGACTGGTCCTCAGTGTTGTGAGAACGATGACTGGTTAAAATTTTTGGTGGTTTCTTGTTCAGTCCATAGGCCTACATCATGTGGCAAACCGGTGAGCATGTGGCTCTATTAGTATAGGAGATACCTGAAAACATATCACACTTTTCATCATAGTGCTTTTACCAATGCATAAAATGCATGGAGAAGTCATTTCGAATGACTGGTCCTCAGTGTTGTGACAACGATGACTGGTTAAAATTTTTGGTGGTTTCTTGTTCAGTTCATAGGCCTACATCATGTGGCAAACCGGTGAGCATGTGGCTCTATTAGTATAGGAGATACCTGAAAACATATCACACTTTTCATCATAGTGCTTTTACCAATGCATAAAATGCATGGAGAAGTCATTTCGAATAACTGGTCCTCAGTGTTGTGAGAACGATGACTGGTTAAAATTTTTGGTGGTTTCTTGTTCAGTCCATAGGCCTACATCATGTGGCAAACCAGTGAGCATGTGGCTCTATTAGTATAGGAGATACCTGAAAACATATCACACTTTTCATCATAGTGCTTTTACCAATGCATAAAATGCATGGAGAAGTCATTTCGAATGACTGGTCCTCAGTGTTGTGAGAACGATGACTGGTTAAAATTTTTGGTGGTTTCTTGTTCAGTCCATAGGCCTACATCATGTGGCAAACTGGTGAGCATGTGGCTCTATTAGTATAGGAGATACCTGAAAACATATCACACTTTTCATCATAGTGCTTTTACCAATGCATAAAATGCATGGAGAAGTCATTTCGAATGACTGGTCCTCAGTGTTGTGACAACGATGACTGGTTAAAATTTTTTTTGGTTTCTTGTTCAGTCCATAGGCCTACATCATGTGGCAAACCGGTGAGCATGTGGCTCTATTAGTATAGGAGATACCTGAAAACATATCACACTTTTCATCATAGTGCTTTTACCAATGCATAAAATGCATGGAGAAGTCATTTCGAATGACTGGTCCTCAGTGTTGTGACAACGATGACTGGTTAAAATTTTTGGTGGTTTCTTGTTCAGTCCATAGGCCTACATCATGTGGCAAACCGGTGAGCATGTGGCTCTATTAGTATAGGAGATACCTGAAAACATATCACACTTTTCATCATAGTGCTTTTACCAATGCATAAAATGCATGGAGAAGTCATTTCGAATGACTGGTCCTCAGTGTTGTGAGAACGATGACTGGTTAAAATTTTTGGTGGTTTCTTGTTCAGTCCATAGGCCAACATCATGTGGCAAACCGGTGAGCATATGGCTCTATTAGTATAGGAGATACCTGAAAACATATCACACTTTTCATCATAGTGCTTTTACCAATGCATAAAATGCATGGAGAAGTCATTTCGAATGACTGGTCCTCAGTGTTGTGAGAACGATGATTGGTTAAAATTTTTGGTGGTTTCTTGTTCAGTCCATAGGCCTACATCATGTGGCAAACAGGTGAGCATGTGGCTCTATTAGTATAGGAGATACCTGAAAACATATCACACTTTTCATCATAGTGCTTTTACCAATGCATAAAATGCATGGAGAAGTCATTTCGAATGACTGGTCCTCAGTGTTGTGAGAACGATGACTGGTTAAAATTTTTGGTGGTTTCTTGTTCAGTCCATAGGCCTACATCATGTGGCAAACCGGTGAGCATGTGGCTCTATTAGTATAGGAGATACCTGAAAACATATCACACTTTTCATCATAGTGCTTTTACCAATGCATAAAATGCATGGAGAAGTCATTTCGAATGACTGGTCCTCAGTGTTGTGAGAACGATGACTGGTTAAAATTTTTGGTGGTTTCTTGTTCAGTCCATAGGCCTACATCATGTGGCAAACTGGTGAGCATGTGGCTCTATTAGTATAGGAGATACCTGAAAACATATCACACTTTTCATCATAGTGCTTTTACCAATGCATAAAATGCATGGAGAAGTCATTTCGAATGACTGGTCCTCAGTGTTGTGAGAACGATGACTGGTTAAAATTTTTGGTGGTTTCTTGTCCAGTCCATAGGCCTACATCATGTGGCAAACCGGTGAGCATGTGGCTCTATTAGTATAGGAGATACCTGAAAACATATCACACTTTTCATCATAGTGCTTTTACCAATGCATAAAATGCATGGAGAAGTCATTTCGAATGACTGGTCCTCAGTGTTGTGGCAACGATGACTGGTTAAAATTTTTGGTGGTTTCTTGTTCAGTCCATAGGCCTACAT
>NW_027194623.1:0-44903 GCF_032444005.1 Ranitomeya imitator
AAACCGGTGAGCATGTGGCTCTATTAGTATAGGAGATACCTGAAAACATATCACACTTTTCATCATAGTGCTTTTACCAATGCATAAAATGCATGGAGAAGTCATTTCGAATGACTGGTCCTCAGTGTTGTGAGAACGATGACTGGTTAAAATTTTTGGTGGTTTCTTGTTCAGTCCATAGGCCTACATCATGTGGCAAACCGGTGAGCATGTGGCTCTATTAGTATAGGAGATACCTGAAAACATATCACACTTTTCATCATAGTGCTTTTACCAATGCATAAAATGCATGGAGAAGTCATTTCGAATGACTGGTCCTCAGTGTTGTGAGAACGATGACTGGTTAAAATTTTTGGTGGTTTCTTGTTCAGTCCATAGGCCTACATCATGTGGCAAACCGGTGAGCATGTGGCTCTATTAGTATATGAGATACCTGAAAACATATCACACTTTTCATCATAGTGCTTTTACCAATGCATAAAATGCATGGAGAAGTCATTTCGAATGACTGGTCCTCAGTGTTGTGAGAACGATGACTGGTTAAAATTTTTGGTGGTTTCTTGTTCAGTCCATAGGCCTACATCATGTGGCAAACCGGTGAGCATGTGGCTCTATTAGCATAGGAGATACCTGAAAACATATCACACTTTTCATCATAGTGCTTTTATCAATGCATAAAATGCATGGAGAAGTCATTTCGAATGACAGGTCCTCAGTGTTGTGAGAACGATGACTGGTTAAAATTTTTGGTGGTTTCTTGTTCAGTCCATAGGCCTACATCATGTGGCAAACCGGTGAGCATGTGGCTCTATTAGTATAGGAGATACCTGAAAACATATCACACTTTTCATCATAGTGCTTTTACCAATGCATAAAATGCATGGAGAAGTCATTTCGAATGACTGGTCCTCAGTGTTGTGAGAACGATGACTGGTTAAAATTTTTGGTGGTTTCTTGTTCAGTCCATAGGCCTACATCATGTGGCAAACCGGTGAGCATGTGGCTCTATTAGTATAGGAGATACCTGAAAACATATCACACTTTTCATCATAGTGCTTTTACCAATGCATAAAATGCATGGAGAAGTCATTTCGAATGACTGGTCCTCAGTGTTGTGAGAACGATGACTGGTTAAAATTTTTGGTGGTTTCTTGTTCAGTCCATAGGCCTACATCATGTGGCAAACCGGTGAGCATGTGGCTCTATTAGTATAGGAGATACCTGAAAACATATCACACTTTTCATCATAGTGCTTTTACCAATGCATAAAATGCATGGAGAAGTCATTTCGAATGACTGGTCCTCAGTGTTGTGAGAACGATGACTGGTTAAAATTTTTGGTGGTTTCTTGTTCAGTCCATAGGCCTACATCATGTGGCAAACCGGTGAGCATGTGGCTCTATTAGTATAGGAGATACCTGAAAACATATCACACTTTTCATCATAGTGCTTTTACCAATGCATAAAATGCATGGAGAAGTCATTTCGAATGACTGGTCCTCAGTGTTGTGAGAACGATGACTGGTTAAAATTTTTGGTGGTTTCTTGTTCAGTCCATAGGCCTACATCATGTGGCAAACCGGTGAGCATGTGGCTCTATTAGTATAGGAGATACCTGAAAACATATCACACTTTTCATCATAGTGCTTTTACCAATGCATAAAATGCATGGAGAAGTCATTTCGAATGACTGGTCCTCAGTGTTGTGAGAACGATGACTGGTTAAAATTTTTGGTGGTTTCTTGTTCAGTCCATAGGCCTACATCATGTGGCAAACCGGTGAGCATGTGGCTCTATTAGTATAGGAGATACCTGAAAACATATCACACTTTTCATCATAGTGCTTTTACCAATGCATAAAATGCATGGAGAAGTCATTTCGAATGACTGGTCCTCAGTGTTGTGAGAACGATGACTGGTTAAAATTTTTGGTGGTTTCTTGTTCAGTCCATAGGCCTACATCATGTGGCAAACCGGTGAGCATGTGGCTCTATTAGTATAGGAGATACCTGAAAACATATCACACTTTTCATCATAGTGCTTTTACCAATGCATAAAATGCATGGAGAAGTCATTTCGAATGACTGGTCCTCAGTGTTGTGAGAACGATGACTGGTTAAAATTTTTGGTGGTTTCTTGTTCAGTCCATAGGCCTACATCATGTGGCAAACCGGTGAGCATGTGGCTCTATTAGTATAGGAGATGCCTGAAAACATATCACACTTTTCATCATAGTGCTTTTACCCAATGCATAAAATGCATGGAGAAGTCATTTCGAATGACTGGTCCTCAGTGTTGTGAGAGCGATGACTGGTTAAAATTTTTGGTGGTTTCTTGTTCAGTCCATAGGCCTACATCATGTGGCAAACCGGTGAGCATGTGGCTCTATTAGTATAGGAGATACCTGAAAACATATCACACTTTTCATCATAGTGCTTTTACCAATGCATAAAATGCATGGAGAAGTAATTTTGAATGACTGGTCCTCAGTGTTGTGAGAACGATGACTGGTTAAAATTTTTGGTGGTTTCTTGTTCAGTCCATAGGCCTACATCATGTGGCAAACCGGTGAGCATGTGGCTCTATTAGTATAGGAGATACCTGAAAACATATCACACTTTTCATCATAGTGCTTTTACCAATGCATAAAATGCATGGAGAAGTCATTTCGAATGACTGGTCCTCAGTGTTGTGAGAACGATGACTGGTTAAAATTTTTGGTGGTTTCTTGTTCAGTCCATAGGCCTACATCATGTGGCAAACCAGTGAGCATGTGGCTCTATTAGTATAGGAGATACCTGAAAACATATAACACTTTTCATCATAGTGCTTTTACCAATGCATAAAATGCATGGAGAAGTCATTTCGAATGACTGGTCCTCAGTGTTGTGAGAACGATGACTGGTTAATATTTTTGGTGGTTTCTTGTTCAGTCCATAGGCCTACATCATGTGGCAAACCGGTGAGCATGTGGCTCTATTAGTATAGGAGATACCTGAAAACATATCACACTTTTCATCATAGTGCTTTTACCAATGCATAAAATGCATGGAGAAGTCATTTCGAATGACTGGTCCTCAGTGTTGTGAGAACGATGACTGGTTAAAATTTTTGGTGGTTTCTTGTTCAGTCCATAGGCCTACATCATGTGGCAAACCGGTGAGCATGTGGCTCTATTAGTATAGGAGATACCTGAAAACATATCACACTTTTCATCATAGTGCTTTTAGCAATGCATAAAATGCATGGAGAAGTCATTTCGAATGGCTGGTCCTCAGTGTTGTGAGAACGATGACTGGTTAAAATTTTTGGTGGTTTCTTGTTCAGTCCATAGGCCTACATCATGTGGCAAACCGGTGAGCATGTGGCTCTATTAGTATAGGAGATACCTGAAAACATATCACACTTTTCATCATAGTGCTTTTACCAATGCATAAAATGCATGGAGAAGTCATTTCGAATGACTGGTCCTCAGTGTTGTGAGAACGATGACTGGTTAAAATTTTTGGTGGTTTCTTGTTCAGTCCATAGGCCTACATCATGTGGCAAACCGGTGAGCATGTGGCTCTATTAGTATAGGAGATACCTGAAAACATATCACACTTTTCATCATAGTGCTTTTACCAATGCATAAAATGCATGGAGAAGTCATTTCGAATGACTGGTCCTCAGTGTTGTGAGAACGATGACTGGTTAAAATTTTTGGTGGTTTCTTGTTCAGTCCATAGGCCTACATCATGTGGCAAACCGGTGAGCATGTGGCTCTATTAGTATAGGAGATACCTGAAAACATATCACACTTTTCATCATAGTGCTTTTACCAATGCATAAAATGCATGGAGAAGTCATTTCGAATGACTGGTCCTCAGTGTTGTGAGAACGATGACTGGTTAAAATTTTTGGTGGTTTCTTGTTCAGTCCATAGGCCTACATCATGTGGCAAACCGGTGAGCATGTGGCTCTATTAGTATAGGAGATACCTGAAAACATATCACACTTTTCATCATAGTGCTTTTACCAATGCATAAAATGCATGGAGAAGTCATTTCGAATGACTGGTCCTCAGTGTTGTGAGAACGATGACTGGTTAAAATTTTTGGTGGTTTCTTGTTCAGTCCATAGGCCTACATCATGTGGCAAACCGGTGAGCATGTGGCTCTATTAGTATAGGAGATACCTGAAAACATATCACACTTTTCATCATAGTGCTTTTACCAATGCATAAAATGCATGGAGAAGTCATTTCGAATGACTGGTCCTCAGTGTTGTGAGAACGATGACTGGTTAAAATTTTTGGTGGTTTCTTGTTCAGTCCATAGGCCTACATCATGTGGCAAACCGGTGAGCATGTGGCTCTATTAGTATAGGAGATACCTGAAAACATATCACACTTTTCATCATAGTGCTTTTACCAATGCATAAAATGCATGGAGAAGTCATTTCGAATGACTGGTCCTCAGTGTTGTGAGAACGATGACTGGTTAAAATTTTTGGTGGTTTCTTGTTCAGTCCATAGGCCTACATCATGTGGCAAACCGGTGAGCATGTGGCTCTATTAGTATAGGAGATACCTGAAAACATATCACACTTTTCATCATAGTGCTTTTACCAATGCATAAAATGCATGGAGAAGTCATTTCGAATGACTGGTCCTCAGTGTTGTGAGAACGATGACTGGTTAAAATTTTTGGTGGTTTCTTGTTCAGTCCATAGGCCTACATCATGTGGCAAACCGGTGAGCATGTGGCTCTATTAGTATAGGAGATACCTGAAAACATATCACACTTTTCATCATAGTGCTTTTACCAATGCATAAAATGCATGGAGAAGTCATTTCGAATGACTGGTCCTCAGTGTTGTGAGAACGATGACTGGTTAAAATTTTTGGTGGTTTCTTGTTCAGTCCATAGGCCTACATCATGTGGCAAACCGGTGAGCATGTGGCTCTATTAGTATAGGAGATACCTGAAAACATATCACACTTTTCATCATAGTGCTTTTACCAATGCATAAAATGCATGGAGAAGTCATTTCGAATGACTGGTCCTCAGTGTTGTGAGAATGATGACTGGTTAAAATTTTTGGTGGTTTCTTGTTCAGTCCATAGGCCTACATCATGTGGCAAACCGGTGAGCATGTGGCTCTATTAGTATAGGAGATACCTGAAAACATATCACACTTTTCATCATAGTGCTTTTACCAATGCATAAAATGCATGGAGAAGTCATTTCGAATGACTGGTCCTCAGTGTTGTGAGAACGATGATTGGTAAAATTTTTGGTGGTTTCTTGTTCAGTCCATAGGCCTACATCATGTGGCAAACCGGTGAGCATGTGGCTCTATTAGTATAGGAGATACCTGAAAACATATCACACTTTTCATCATAGTGCTTTTACCAATGCATAAAATGCATGGAGAAGTAATTTTGAATGACTGGTCCTCAGTGTTGTGAGAACGATGACTGGTTAAAATTTTTGGTGGTTTCTTGTTCAGTCCATAGGCCTACATCATGTGGCAAACCGGTGAGCATGTGGCTCTATTAGTATAGGAGATACCTGAAAACATATCACACTTTTCATCATAGTGCTTTTACCAATGCATAAAATGCATGGAGAAGTCATTTCGAATGACTGGTCCTCAGTGTTGTGAGAACGATGACTGGTTAAAATTTTTGGTGGTTTCTTGTTCAGTCCATAGGCCTACATCATGTGGCAAACCGGTGAGCATGTGGCTCTATTAGTATAGGAGATACCTGAAAACATATCACACTTTTCATCATAGTGCTTTTACCAATGCATAAAATGCATGGAGAAGTCATTTCGAATGACTGGTCCTCAGTGTTGTGAGAACGATGACTGGTTAAAATTTTTGGTGGTTTCTTGTTCAGTCCATAGGCCTACATCATGTGGCAAACCGGTGAGCATGTGGCTCTATTAGTATAGGAGATGCCTGAAAACATATCACACTTTTCATCATAGTGCTTTTACCCAATGCATAAAATGCATGGAGAAGTCATTTCGAATGACTGGTCCTCAGTGTTGTGAGAGCGATGACTGGTTAAAATTTTTGGTGGTTTCTTGTTCAGTCCATAGGCCTACATCATGTGGCAAACCGGTGAGCATGTGGCTCTATTAGTATAGGAGATACCTGAAAACATATCACACTTTTCATCATAGTGCTTTTACCAATGCATAAAATGCATGGAGAAGTAATTTTGAATGACTGGTCCTCAGTGTTGTGAGAACGATGACTGGTTAAAATTTTTGGTGGTTTCTTGTTCAGTCCATAGGCCTACATCATGTGGCAAACCGGTGAGCATGTGGCTCTATTAGTATAGGAGATACCTGAAAACATATCACACTTTTCATCATAGTGCTTTTACCAATGCATAAAATGCATGGAGAAGTCATTTCGAATGACTGGTCCTCAGTGTTGTGAGAACGATGATTGGTAAAATTTTTGGTGGTTTCTTGTTCAGTCCATAGGCCTACATCATGTGGCAAACCGGTGAGCATGTGGCTCTATTAGTATAGGAGATACCTGAAAACATATCACACTTTTCATCATAGTGCTTTTACCAATGCATAAAATGCATGGAGAAGTAATTTTGAATGACTGGTCCTCAGTGTTGTGAGAACGATGACTGGTTAAAATTTTTGGTGGTTTCTTGTTCAGTCCATAGGCCTACATCATGTGGCAAACCGGTGAGCATGTGGCTCTATTAGTATAGGAGATACCTGAAAACATATCACACTTTTCATCATAGTGCTTTTACCAATGCATAAAATGCATGGAGAAGTCATTTCGAATGACTGGTCCTCAGTGTTGTGAGAACGATGACTGGTTAAAATTTTTGGTGGTTTCTTGTTCAGTCCATAGGCCTACATCATGTGGCAAACCGGTGAGCATGTGGCTCTATTAGTATAGGAGATACCTGAAAACATATCACACTTTTCATCATAGTGCTTTTACCAATGCATAAAATGCATGGAGAAGTCATTTCGAATGACTGGTCCTCAGTGTTGTGAGAACGATGACTGGTTAAAATTTTTGGTGGTTTCTTGTTCAGTCCATAGGCCTACATCATGTGGCAAACCGGTGAGCATGTGGCTCTATTAGTATAGGAGATACCTGAAAACATATCACACTTTTCATCATAGTGCTTTTACCAATGCATAAAATGCATGGAGAAGTCATTTCGAATGACTGGTCCTCAGTGTTGTGAGAACGATGACTGGTTAAAATTTTTGGTGGTTTCTTGTTCAGTCCATAGGCCTACATCATGTGGCAAACCGGTGAGCATGTGGCTCTATTAGTATAGGAGATGCCTGAAAACATATCACACTTTTCATCATAGTGCTTTTACCCAATGCATAAAATGCATGGAGAAGTCATTTCGAATGACTGGTCCTCAGTGTTGTGAGAGCGATGACTGGTTAAAATTTTTGGTGGTTTCTTGTTCAGTCCATAGGCCTACATCATGTGGCAAACCGGTGAGCATGTGGCTCTATTAGTATAGGAGATACCTGAAAACATATCACACTTTTCATCATAGTGCTTTTACCAATGCATAAAATGCATGGAGAAGTAATTTTGAATGACTGGTCCTCAGTGTTGTGAGAACGATGACTGGTTAAAATTTTTGGTGGTTTCTTGTTCAGTCCATAGGCCTACATCATGTGGCAAACCGGTGAGCATGTGGCTCTATTAGTATAGGAGATACCTGAAAACATATCACACTTTTCATCATAGTGCTTTTACCAATGCATAAAATGCATGGAGAAGTCATTTCGAATGACTGGTCCTCAGTGTTGTGAGAACGATGACTGGTTAAAATTTTTGGTGGTTTCTTGTTCAGTCCATAGGCCTACATCATGTGGCAAACCGGTGAGCATGTGGCTCTATTAGTATAGGAGATACCTGAAAACATATAACACTTTTCATCATAGTGCTTTTACCAATGCATAAAATGCATGGAGAAGTCATTTCGAATGACTGGTCCTCAGTGTTGTGAGAACGATGACTGGTTAATATTTTTGGTGGTTTCTTGTTCAGTCCATAGGCCTACATCATGTGGCAAACCGGTGAGCATGTGGCTCTATTAGTATAGGAGATACCTGAAAACATATCACACTTTTCATCATAGTGCTTTTACCAATGCATAAAATGCATGGAGAAGTCATTTCGAATGACTGGTCCTCAGTGTTGTGAGAACGATGACTGGTTAAAATTTTTGGTGGTTTCTTGTTCAGTCCATAGGCCTACATCATGTGGCAAACCGGTGAGCATGTGGCTCTATTAGTATAGGAGATACCTGAAAACATATCACACTTTTCATCATAGTGCTTTTAGCAATGCATAAAATGCATGGAGAAGTCATTTCGAATGGCTGGTCCTCAGTGTTGTGAGAACGATGACTGGTTAAAATTTTTGGTGGTTTCTTGTTCAGTCCATAGGCCTACATCATGTGGCAAACCGGTGAGCATGTGGCTCTATTAGTATAGGAGATACCTGAAAACATATCACACTTTTCATCATAGTGCTTTTACCAATGCATAAAATGCATGGAGAAGTCATTTCGAATGACTGGTCCTCAGTGTTGTGAGAACGATGACTGGTTAAAATTTTTGGTGGTTTCTTGTTCAGTCCATAGGCCTACATCATGTGGCAAACCGGTGAGCATGTGGCTCTATTAGTATAGGAGATACCTGAAAACATATCACACTTTTCATCATAGTGCTTTTACCAATGCATAAAATGCATGGAGAAGTCATTTCGAATGACTGGTCCTCAGTGTTGTGAGAACGATGACTGGATAAAATTTTTGGTGGTTTCTTGTTCAGTCCATAGGCCTACATCATGTGGCAAACCGGTGAGCATGTGGCTCTATTAGTATAGGAGATGCCTGAAAACATATCACACTTTTCATCATAGTGCTTTTACCCAATGCATAAAATGCATGGAGAAGTCATTTCGAATGACTGGTCCTCAGTGTTGTGAGAGCGATGACTGGTTAAAATTTTTGGTGGTTTCTTGTTCAGTCCATAGGCCTACATCATGTGGCAAACCGGTGAGCATGTGGCTCTATTAGTATAGGAGATACCTGAAAACATATCACACTTTTCATCATAGTGCTTTTACCAATGCATAAAATGCATGGAGAAGTAATTTTGAATGACTGGTCCTCAGTGTTGTGAGAACGATGACTGGTTAAAATTTTTGGTGGTTTCTTGTTCAGTCCATAGGCCTACATCATGTGGCAAACCGGTGAGCATGTGGCTCTATTAGTATAGGAGATACCTGAAAACATATCACACTTTTCATCATAGTGCTTTTACCAATGCATAAAATGCATGGAGAAGTCATTTCGAATGACTGGTCCTCAGTGTTGTGAGAACGATGACTGGTTAAAATTTTTGGTGGTTTCTTGTTCAGTCCATAGGCCTACATCATGTGGCAAACCGGTGAGCATGTGGCTCTATTAGTATAGGAGATACCTGAAAACATATAACACTTTTCATCATAGTGCTTTTACCAATGCATAAAATGCATGGAGAAGTCATTTCGAATGACTGGTCCTCAGTGTTGTGAGAACGATGACTGGTTAATATTTTTGGTGGTTTCTTGTTCAGTCCATAGGCCTACATCATGTGGCAAACCGGTGAGCATGTGGCTCTATTAGTATAGGAGATACCTGAAAACATATCACACTTTTCATCATAGTGCTTTTACCAATGCATAAAATGCATGGAGAAGTCATTTCGAATGACTGGTCCTCAGTGTTGTGAGAACGATGACTGGTTAAAATTTTTGGTGGTTTCTTGTTCAGTCCATAGGCCTACATCATGTGGCAAACCGGTGAGCATGTGGCTCTATTAGTATAGGAGATACCTGAAAACATATCACACTTTTCATCATAGTGCTTTTAGCAATGCATAAAATGCATGGAGAAGTCATTTCGAATGGCTGGTCCTCAGTGTTGTGAGAACGATGACTGGTTAAAATTTTTGGTGGTTTCTTGTTCAGTCCATAGGCCTACATCATGTGGCAAACCGGTGAGCATGTGGCTCTATTAGTATAGGAGATACCTGAAAACATATCACACTTTTCCTCATAGTGCTTTTACCAATGCATAAAATGCATGGAGAAGTCATTTCGAATGACTGGTCCTCAGTGTTGTGAGAACGATGACTGGTTAAAATTTTTGGTGGTTTCTTGTTCAGTCCATAGGCCTACATCATGTGGCAAACCGGTGAGCATGTGGCTCTATTAGTATAGGAGATACCTGAAGACATATCACACTTTTCATCATAGTGCTTTTACCAATGCATAAAATGCATGGAGAAGTCATTTCGAATGACTGGTCCTCAGTGTTGTGAGAACGATGACTGGTTAAAATTTTTGGTGGTTTCTTGTTCAGTCCATAGGCCTACATCATGTGGCAAACCGGTGAGCATGTGGCTCTATTAGTATAGGAGATACCTGAAAACATATCACACTTTTCATCATAGTGCTTTTACCAATGCATAAAATGCATGGAGAAGTCATTTCGAATGACTGGTCCTCAGTGTTGTGAGAACGATGACTGGTTAAAATTTTTGGTGGTTTCTTGTTCAGTCCATAGGCCTACATCATGTGGCAAACCGGTGAGCATGTGGCTCTATTAGTATAGGAGATACCTGAAAACATATCACACTTTTCATCATAGTGCTTTTACCAATGCATAAAATGCATGGAGAAGTCATTTCGAATGACTGGTCCTCAGTGTTGTGAGAACGATGACTGGTTAAAATTTTTGGTGGTTTCTTGTTCAGTCCATAGGCCTACATCATGTGGCAAACCGGTGAGCATGTGGCTCTATTAGTATAGGAGATACCTGAAAACATATCACACTTTTCATCATAGTGCTTTTACCAATGCATAAAATGCATGGAGAAGTCATTTCGAATGACTGGTCCTCAGTGTTGTGAGAACGATGACTGGTTAAAATTTTTGGTGGTTTCTTGTTCAGTCCATAGGCCTACATCATGTGGCAAACCGGTGAGCATGTGGCTCTATTAGTATAGGAGATACCTGAAAACATATCACACTTTTCATCATAGTGCTTTTACCAATGCATAAAATGCATGGAGAAGTCATTTCGAATGACTGGTCCTCAGTGTTGTGAGAACGATGACTGGTTAAAATTTTTGGTGGTTTCTTGTTCAGTCCATAGGCCTACATCATGTGGCAAACCGGTGAGCATGTGGCTCTATTAGTATAGGAGATACCTGAAAACATATCACACTTTTCATCATAGTGCTTTTACCAATGCATAAAATGCATGGAGAAGTCATTTCGAATGACTGGTCCTCAGTGTTGTGAGAACGATGACTGGTTAAAATTTTTGGTGGTTTCTTGTTCAGTCCATAGGCCTACATCATGTGGCAAACCGGTGAGCATGTGGCTCTATTAGTATAGGAGATACCTGAAAACATATCACAGTTTTCATCATAGTGCTTTTACCAATGCATAAAATGCATGGAGAAGTCATTTCGAATGACTGGTCCTCAGTGTTGTGAGAACGATGACTGGTTAAAATTTTTGGTGGTTTCTTGTTCAGTCCATAGGCCTACATCATGTGGCAAACCGGTGAGCATGTGGCTCTATTAGTATAGGAGATACCTGAAAACATATCACACTTTTCATCATAGTGCTTTTACCAATGCATAAAATGCATGGAGAAGTCATTTCGAATGACTGGTCCTCAGTGTTGTGAGAATGATGACTGGTTAAAATTTTTGGTGGTTTCTTGTTCAGTCCATAGGCCTACATCATGTGGCAAACCGGTGAGCATGTGGCTCTATTAGTATAGGAGATACCTGAAAACATATCACACTTTTCATCATAGTGCTTTTACCAATGCATAAAATGCATGGAGAAGTCATTTCGAATGACTGGTCCTCAGTGTTGTGAGAACGATGATTGGTAAAATTTTTGGTGGTTTCTTGTTCAGTCCATGGGCCTACATCATGTGGCAAACCGGTGAGCATGTGGCTCTATTAGTATAGGAGATACCTGAAAACATATCACACTTTTCATCATAGTGCTTTTACCAATGCATAAAATGCATGGAGAAGTCATTTCGAATGACTGGTCCTCAGTGCTGTGAGAACGATGACTGGTTAAAATTTTTGGTGGTTTCTTGTTCAGTCCATAGGCCTACATCATGTGGCAAACCGGTGAGCATGTGGCTCTATTAGTATAGGAGATACCTGAAAACATATCACACTTTTCATCATAGTGCTTTTACCAATGCATAAAATGCATGGAGAAGTCATTTCGAATGACTGGTCCTCAGTGTTGTGAGAACGATGACTGGTTAAAATTTTTGGTGGTTTCTTGTTCAGTCCATAGGCCTACATCATGTGGCAAACCGGTGAGCATGTGGCTCTATTAGTATAGGAGATACCTGAAAACATATCACACTTTTCATCATAGTGCTTTTGCCAATGCATAAAATGCATGGAGAAGTCATTTCGAATGACTGGTCCTCAGTGTTGTGAGAACGATGACTGGTTAAAATTTTTGGTGGTTTCTTGTTCAGTCCATAGGCCTACATCATGTGGCAAACCGGTGAGCATGTGGCTCTATTAGTATAGGAGATACCTGAAAACATATCACACTTTTCATCATAGTGCTTTTACCAATGCATAAAATGCATGGAGAAGTCATTTCGAATGACTGGTCCTCAGTGTTGTGAGAACGATGACTGGTTAAAATTTTTGGTGGTTTCTTGTTCAGTCCATAGGCCTACATCATGTGGCAAACCGGTGAGCATGTGGCTCTATTAGTATAGGAGATACCTGAAAACATATCACACTTTTCATCATAGTGCTTTTACCAATGCATAAAATGCATGGAGAAGTCATTTCGAATGACTGGTCCTCAGTGTTGTGAGAACGATGACTGGTTAAAATTTTTGGTGGTTTCTTGTTCAGTCCATAGGCCTACATCATGTGGCAAACCAGTGAGCATGTGGCTCTATTAGTATAGGAGATACCTGAAAACATATCACAATTTTCATCATAGTGCTTTTACCAATGCATAAAATGCATGGAGAAGTCATTTCGACTGACTGGTCCTCAGTGTTGTGAGAACGATGACTGGTTAAAATTTTTGGTGGTTTCTTGTTCAGTCCATAGGCCTACATCATGTGGCAAACCGGTGAGCATGTGGCTCTATTAGTATAGGAGATACCTGAAAACATATCACACTTTTCATCATAGTGCTTTTGCCAATGCATAAAATGCATGGAGAAGTCATTTCGAATGACTGGTCCTCAGTGTTGTGAGAACGATGACTGGTTAAAATTTTTGGTGGTTTCTTGTTCAGTCCATAGGCCTACATCATGTGGCAAACCGGTGAGCATGTGGCTCTATTAGTATAGGAGATACCTGAAAACATATCACACTTTTCATCATAGTGCTTTTACCAATGCATAAAATGCATGGAGAAGTCATTTCGAATGACTGGTCCTCAGTGTTGTGAGAACGATGACTGGTTAAAATTTTTGGTGGTTTCTTGTTCAGTCCATAGGCCTACATCATGTGGCAAACCGGTGAGCATGTGGCTCTATTAGTATAGGAGATACCTGAAAACATATCACACTTTTCATCATAGTGCTTTTACCAATGCATAAAATGCATGGAGAAGTCATTTCGAATGACTGGTCCTCAGTGTTGTGAGAACGATGACTGGTTAAAATTTTTGGTGGTTTCTTGTTCAGTCCATAGGCCTACATCATGTGGCAAACCGGTGAGCATGTGGCTCTATTAGTATAGGAGATACCTGAAAACATATCACACTTTTCATCATAGTGCTTTTACCAATGCATCAAATGCATGGAGAAGTCATTTCGAATGACTGGTCCTCAGTGTTGTGAGAACGATGACTGGTTAAAATTTTTGGTGGTTTCTTGTTCAGTCCATAGGCCTACATCATGTGGCAAACCGGTGAGCATGTGGCTCTATTAGTATAGGAGATACCTGAAAACATATCACACTTTTCATCATAGTGCTTTTACCAATGCATAAAATGCATGGAGAAGTCATTTCGAATGACTGGTCCTCAGTGTTGTGAGAACGATGACTGGTTAAAATTTTTGGTGGTTTCTTGTTCAGTCCATAGGCCTACATCATGTGGCAAACCGGTGAGCATGTGGCTCTATTACTATAGGAGATACCTGAAAACATATCACACTTTTCATCATAGTGCTTTTACCAATGCATAAAATGCATGGAGAAGTCATTTCGAATGACTGGTCCTCAGTGTTGTGAGAACGATGACTGGTTAAAATTTTTGGTGGTTTCTTGTTTAGTCCATAGGCCTACATCATGTGGCAAACCGGTGAGCATGTGGCTCTATTAGTATAGGAGATACCTGAAAACATATCACACTTTTCATCATAGTGCTTTTACCAATGCATAAAATGCATGGAGAAGTCATTTCGAATGACTGGTCCTCAGTGTTGTGAGAACGATGACTGGTTAAAATTTTTGGTGGTTTCTTGTTCAGTCCATAGGCCTACATCATGTGGCAAACCGGTGAGCATGTGGCTCTATTAGTATAGGAGATACCTGAAAACATATCACACTTTTCATCATAGTGCTTTTACCAATGCATAAAATGCATGGAGAAGTCATTTCGAATGACTGGTCCTCAGTGTTGTGAGAACGATGACTGGTTAAAATTTTTGGTGGTTTCTTGTTCAGTCCATAGGCCTACATCATGTGGCAAACCGGTGAGCATGTGGCTCTATTAGTATAGGAGATACCTGAAAACATATCACACTTTTCATCATAGTGCTTTTGCCAATGCATAAAATGCATGGAGAAGTCATTTCGAATGACTGGTCCTCAGTGTTGTGAGAACGATGACTGGTTAAAATTTTTGGTGGTTTCTTGTTCAGTCCATTGGCCTACATCATGTGGCAAACCGGTGAGCATGTGGCTCTATTAGTATAGGAGATACCTGAAAACATATCACACTTTTCATCATAGTGCTTTTACCAATGCATAAAATGCATGGAGAAGTCATTTCGAATGACTGGTCCTCAGTGTTGTGAGAACGATGACTGGTTAAAATTTTTGGTGGTTTCTTGTTCAGTCCATAGGCCTACATCATGTGGCAAACCGGTGAGCATGTGGCTCTATTAGTATAGGAGATACCTGAAAACATATCACACTTTTCATCATAGTGCTTTTAGCAATGCATAAAATGCATGGAGAAGTCATTTCGAATGACTGGTCCTCAGTGTTGTGAGAACGATGACTGGTTAAAATTTTTGGTGGTTTCTTGTTCAGTCCATAGGCCTACATCATGTGGCAAACCGGTGAGCATGTGGCTCTATTAGTATAGGAGATACCTGAAAACATATCACACTTTTCATCATAGTGCTTTTACCAATGCATAAAATGCATGGAGAAGTCATTTCGAATGACTGGTCCTCAGTGTTGTGAGAACGATGACTGGTTAAAATTTTTGGTGGTTTCTTGTTCAGTCCATAGGCCTACATCATGTGGCAAACCGGTGAGCATGTGGCTCTATTAGTATAGGAGATACCTGAAAACATATCACACTTTTCATCATAGTGCTTTTACCAATGCATAAAATGCATGGAGAAGTCATTTCGAATGACAGGTCCTCAGTGTTGTGAGAACGATGACTGGTTAAAATTTTTGGTGGTTTCTTGTTCAGTCCATAGGCCTACATCATGTGGCAAACCGGTGAGCATGTGGCTCTATTAGTATAGGAGATACCTGAAAACATATCACACTTTTCATCATAGTGCTTTTACCAATGCATAAAATGCATGGAGAAGTCATTTCGAATGACTGGTCCTCAGTGTTGTGAGAACGATGACTGGTTAAAATTTTTGATGGTTTCTTGTTCAGTCCATAGGCCTACATCATGTGGCAAACCAGTGAGCATGTGGCTCTATTAGTATAGGAGATACCTGAAAACATATCACAATTTTCATCATAGTGCTTTTACCAATGCATAAAATGCATGGAGAAGTCATTTCGAATGACTGGTCCTCAGTGTTGTGAGAACGATGACTGGTTAAAATTTTTGGTGGTTTCTTGTTCAGTCCATAGGCCTACATCATGTGGCAAACCGGTGAGCATGTGGCTCTATTAGTATAGGAGATACCTGAAAACATATCACACTTTTCATCATAGTGCTTTTACCAATGCATAAAATGCATGGAGAAGTCATTTCGAATGACTGGTCCTCAGTGTTGTGAGAACGATGACTGGTTAAAATTTTTGGTGGTTTCTTGTTCAGTCCATAGGCCTACATCATGTGGCAAACCGGTGAGCATGTGGCTCTATTAGTATAGGAGATACCTGAAAACATATCACACTTTTCATCATAGTGCTTTTACCAATGCATAAAATGCATGGAGAAGTCATTTCGAATGACTGGTCCTCAGTGTTGTGAGAACGATGACTGGTTAAAATTTTTGGTGGTTTCTTGTTCAGTCCATAGGCCTACATCATGTGGCAAACCGGTGAGCATGTGGCTCTATTAGTATAGGAGATACCTGAAAACATATCACACTTTTCATCATAGTGCTTTTACCAATGCATAAAATGCATGGAGAAGTCATTTCGAATGACTGGTCCTCAGTGTTGTGAGAACGATGACTGGTTAAAATTTTTGGTGGTTTCTTGTTCAGTCCATAGGCCTACATCATGTGGCAAACCGGTGAGCATGTGGCTCTATTAGTATAGGAGATACCTGAAAACATATCACACTTTTCATCATAGTGCTTTTACCAATGCATAAAATGCATGGAGAAGTCATTTCGAATGACTGGTCCTCAGTGTTGTGAGAACGATGACTGGTTAAAATTTTTGGTGGTTTCTTGTTCAGTCCATAGGCCTACATCATGTGACAAACCGGTGAGCATGTTGCTCTATTAGTATAGGAGATACCTGAAAACATATCACACTTTTCATCATAGTGCTTTTACCAATGCATAAAATGCATGGAGAAGTCATTTCGAATGACTGGTCCTCAGTGTTGTGAGAACGATGACTGGTTAAAATTTTTGGTGGTTTCTTGTTCAGTCCATAGGCCTACATCATGTGGCAAACCGGTGAGCATGTGGCTCTATTAGTATAGGAGATACCTGAAAACATATCACACTTTTCATCATAGTGCTTTTACCAATGCATAAAATGCATGGAGAAGTCATTTCGAATGACTGGTCCTCAGTGTTGTGAGAACGATGACTGGTTAAAATTTTTGGTGGTTTCTTGTTCAGTCCATAGGCCTACATCATGTGGCAAACCGGTGAGCATGTGGCTCTATTAGTATAGGAGATACCTGAAAACATATCACACTTTTCATCATAGTGCTTTTACCAATGCATAAAATGCATGGAGAAGTCATTTCGAATGACTGGTCCTCAGTGTTGTGAGAACGATGACTGGTTAAAATTTTTGGTGGTTTCTTGTTCAGTCCATAGGCCTACATCATGTGGCAAACCGGTGAGCATGTGGCTCTATTAGTATAGGAGATACCTGAAAACATATCACACTTTTCATCATAGTGCTTTTACCAATGCATAAAATGCATGGAGAAGTCATTTCGAATGACTGGTCCTCAGTGTTGTGAGAACGATGACTGGTTAAAATTTTTGGTGGTTTCTTGTTCAGTCCATAGGCCTACATCATGTGGCAAACCGGTGAGCATGTGGCTCTATTAGTATAGGAGATACCTGAAAACATATCACACTTTTCATCATAGTGCTTTTACCAATGCATAAAATGCATGGAGAAGTCATTTCGAATGACTGGTCCTCAGTGTTGTGAGAACGATGACTGGTTAAAATTTTTGGTGGTTTCTTGTTCAGTCCATAGGCCTACATCATGTGGCAAACCGGTGAGCATGTGGCTCTATTAGTATAGGAGATACCTGAAAACATATCACACTTTTCATCATAGTGCTTTTACCAATGCATAAAATGCATGGAGAAGTCATTTCGAATGACTGGTCCTCAGTGTTGTGAGAACGATGACTGGTTAAAATTTTTGGTGGTTTCTTGTTCAGTCCATAGGCCTACATCATGTGGCAAACCGGTGAGCATGTGGCTCTATTAGTATAGGAGATACCTGAAAACATATCACACTTTTCATCATAGTGCTTTTACCAATGCATAAAATGCATGGAGAAGTCATTTCGAATGACTGGTCCTCAGTGTTGTGAGAACGATGACTGGTTAAAATTTTTGGTGGTTTCTTGTTCAGTCCATAGGCCTACATCATGTGGCAAACCGGTGAGCATGTGGCTCTATTAGTATAGGAGATACCTGAAAACATATCACACTTTTCATCATAGTGCTTTTACCAATGCATAAAATGCATGGAGAAGTCATTTCGAATGACTGGTCCTCAGTGTTGTGAGAACGATGACTGCTTAAAATTTTTGGTGGTTTCTTGTTCAGTCCATAGGCCTACATCATGTGGCAAACCGGTGAGCATGTGGCTCTATTAGTATAGGAGATACCTGAAAACATATCACACTTTTCATCATAGTGCTTTTACCAATGCATAAAATGCATGGAGAAGTCATTTCGAATGACTGGTCCTCAGTGTTGTGAGAACGATGACTGGTTAAAATTTTTGGTGGTTTCTTGTTCAGTCCATAGGCCTACATCATGTGGCAAACCGGTGAGCATGTGGCTCTATTAGTATAGGAGATACCTGAAAACATATCACACTTTTCATCATAGTGCTTTTACCAATGCATAAAATGCATGGAGAAGTCATTTCGAATGACTGGTCCTCAGTGTTGTGAGAACGATGACTGGTTAAAATTTTTGGTGGTTTCTTGTTCAGTCCATAGGCCTACATCATGTGGCAAACCGGTGAGCATGTGGCTCTATTAGTATAGGAGATACCTGAAAACATATCACACTTTTCATCATAGTGCTTTTACCAATGCATAAAATGCATGGAGAAGTCATTTCGAATGACTGGTCCTCAGTGTTGTGAGAACGATGACTGGTTAAAATTTTTGGTGGTTTCTTGTTCAGTCCATAGGCCTACATCATGTGGCAAACCGGTGAGCATGTGGCTCTATTAGTATAGGAGATACCTGAAAACATATCACACTTTTCATCATAGTGCATTTACCAATGCATAAAATGCATGGAGAAGTCATTTCGAATGACTGGTCCTCAGTGTTGTGAGAACGATGACTGGTTAAAATTTTTGGTGGTTTCTTGTTCAGTCCATAGGCCTACATCATGTGGCAAACCGGTGAGCATGTGGCTCTATTAGTATAGGAGATACCTGAAAACATATCACACTTTTCATCATAGTGCTTTTACCAATGCATAAAATGCATGGAGAAGTCATTTCGAATGACTGGTCCTCAGTGTTGTGAGAACGATGACTGGTTAAAATTTTTGGTGGTTTCTTGTTCAGTCCATAGGCCTACATCATGTGGCAAACCGGTGAGCATGTGGCTCTATTAGTATAGGAGATACCTGAAAACATATCACACTTTTCATCATAGTGGTTTTACTAATGCATAAAATGCATGGAGAAGTCATTTCGAATGACTGGTCCTCAGTGTTGTGAGAACGATGACTGGTTAAAATTTTTGGTGGTTTCTTGTTCAGTCCATAGGCCTACATCATGTGGCAAACCGGTGAGCATGTGGCTCTATTAGTATAGGAGATACCTGAAAACATATCACACTTTTCATCATAGTGCTTTTACCAATGCATAAAATGCATGGAGAAGTAATTTCGAATGACTGGTCCTCAGTGTTGTGAGAACGATGACTGGTTAAAATTTTTGGTGGTTTCTTGTTCAGTCCATAGGCCTACATCATGTGGCAAACCGGTGAGCATGTGGCTCTATTAGTATAGGAGATACCTGAAAACATATCACACTTTTCATCATAGTGCTTTTACCAATGCATAAAATGCATGGAGAAGTCATTTCGAATGACTGGTCCTCAGTGTTGTGAGAACGATGACTGGTTAAAATTTTTGGTGGTTTCTTGTTCAGTCCATAGGCCTACATCATGTGGCAAACCGGTGAGCATGTGGCTCTATTAGTATAGGAGATACCTGAAAACATATCACACTTTTCCTCATAGTGCTTTTACCAATGCATAAAATGCATGGAGAAGTCATTTCGAATGACTGGTCCTCAGTGTTGTGAGAACGATGACTGGTTAAAATTTTTGGTGGTTTCTTGTTCAGTCCATAGGCCTACATCATGTGGCAAACCGGTGAGCATGTGGCTCTATTAGTATAGGAGATACCTGAAAACATATCACACTTTTCATCATAGTGCTTTTACCAATGCATAAAATGCATGGAGAAGTCATTTCGAATGACTGGTCCTCAGTGTTGTGAGAACGATGACTGGTTAAAATTTTTGGTGGTTTCTTGTTCAGTCCATAGGCCTACATCATGTGGCAAACCGGTGAGCATGTGGCTCTATTAGTATAGGAGATACCTGAAAACATATCACACTTTTCATCATAGTGCTTTTACCAATGCATAAAATGCATGGAGAAGTCATTTCGAATGACTGGTCCTCAGTGTTGTGAGAACGATGACTGGTTAAAATTTTTGGTGGTTTCTTGTTCAGTCCATAGGCCTACATCATCTGGCAAACCGGTGAGCATGTGGCTCTATTAGTATAGGAGATACCTGAAAACATATCACACTTTTCATCATAGTGCTTTTACCAATGCATAAAATGCATAGAGAAGTCATTTCGAATGAATGGTCCTCAGTGTTGTGAGAACGATGACTGGTTAAAATTTTTGGTGGTTTCTTGTTCAGTCCATAGGCCTACATCATGTGGCAAACCGGTGAGCATGTGGCTCTATTAGTATAGGAGATACCTGAAAACATATCACACTTTTCATCATAGTGCTTTTACCAATGCATAAAATGCATGGAGAAGTCATTTCGAATGACTGGTCCTCAGTGTTGTGAGAACGATGACTGGTTAAAATTTTTGGTGGTTTCTTGTTCAGTCCATAGGCCTACATCATGTGGCAAACCGGTGAGCATGTGGCTCTATTAGTATAGGAGATACCTGAAAACATATCACACTTTTCATCATAGTGCTTTTACCAATGCATAAAATGCATGGAGAAGTCATTTCGAATGACTGGTCCTCAGTGTTGTGAGAACGATGACTGGTTAAAATTTTTGGTGGTTTCTTGTTCAGTCCATAGGCCTACATCATGTGACAAACCGGTGAGCATGTTGCTCTATTAGTATAGGAGATACCTGAAAACATATCACACTTTTCATCATAGTGCTTTTACCAATGCATAAAATGCATGGAGAAGTCATTTCGAATGACTGGTCCTCAGTGTTGTGAGAACGATGACTGGTTAAAATTTTTGGTGGTTTCTTGTTCAGTCCATAGGCCTACATCATGTGGCAAACCGGTGAGCATGTGGCTCTATTAGTATAGGAGATACCTGAAAACATATCACACTTTTCATCATAGTGCTTTTACCAATGCATAAAATGCATGGAGAAGTCATTTCGAATGACTGGTCCTCAGTGTTGTGAGAACGATGACTGGTTAAAATTTTTGGTGGTTTCTTGTTCAGTCCATAGGCCTACATCATGTGGCAAACCGGTGAGCATGTGGCTCTATTAGTATAGGAGATACCTGAAAACATATCACACTTTTCATCATAGTGCTTTTACCAATGCATAAAATGCATGGAGAAGTCATTTCGAATGACTGGTCCTCAGTGTTGTGAGAACGATGACTGGTTAAAATTTTTGGTGGTTTCTTGTTCAGTCCATAGGCCTACATCATGTGGCAAACCGGTGAGCATGTGGCTCTATTAGTATAGGAGATACCTGAAAACATATCACACTTTTCATCATAGTGCTTTTACCAATGCATAAAATGCATGGAGAAGTCATTTCGAATGACTGGTCCTCAGTGTTGTGAGAACGATGACTGGTTAAAATTTTTGGTGGTTTCTTGTTCAGTCCATAGGCCTACATCATGTGGCAAACCGGTGAGCATGTGGCTCTATTAGTATAGGAGATACCTGAAAACATATCACACTTTTCATCATAGTGCTTTTACCAATGCATAAAATGCATGGAGAAGTCATTTCGAATGACTGGTCCTCAGTGTTGTGAGAACGATGACTGGTTAAAATTTTTGGTGGTTTCTTGTTCAGTCCATAGGCCTACATCATGTGGCAAACCGGTGAGCATGTGGCTCTATTAGTATAGGAGATACCTGAAAACATATCACACTTTTCATCATAGTGCTTTTACCAATGCATAAAATGCATGGAGAAGTCATTTCGAATGACTGGTCCTCAGTGTTGTGAGAACGATGACTGGTTAAAATTTTTGGTGGTTTCTTGTTCAGTCCATAGGCCTACATCATGTGGCAAACCGGTGAGCATGTGGCTCTATTAGTATAGGAGATACCTGAAAACATATCACACTTTTCATCATAGTGCTTTTACCAATGCATAAAATGCATGGAGAAGTCATTTCGAATGACTGGTCCTCAGTGTTGTGAGAACGATGACTGGTTAAAATTTTTGGTGGTTTCTTGTTCAGTCCATAGGCCTACATCATGTGGCAAACCGGTGAGCATGTGGCTCTATTAGTATAGGAGATACCTGAAAACATATCACACTTTTCATCATAGTGCTTTTACCAATGCATAAAATGCATGGAGAAGTCATTTTGAATGACTGGTCCTCAGTGTTGTGAGAACGATGACTGCTTAAAATTTTTGGTGGTTTCTTGTTCAGTCCATAGGCCTACATCATGTGGCAAACCGGTGAGCATGTGGCTCTATTAGTATAGGAGATACCTGAAAACATATCACACTTTTCATCATAGTGCTTTTACCAATGCATAAAATGCATGGAGAAGTCATTTCGAATGACTGGTCCTCAGTGTTGTGAGAACGATGACTGGTTAAAATTTTTGGTGGTTTCTTGTTCAGTCCATAGGCCTACATCATGTGGCAAACCGGTGAGCATGTGGCTCTATTAGTATAGGAGATACCTGAAAACATATCACACTTTTCATCATAGTAACATAGTAACATAGTTAGTAAGGCCGAAAAAAGACATTTGTCCATCCAGTTCAGCCTATATTCCATCATAATAAATACCCAGATCTACGTCCTTCTACAGAACCTAATAATTGTATGATACAATATTGTTCTGCTCCAGGAAGACATCCAGGCCTCTCTTGAACCCCTCGACTGAGTTCGCCATCACCACCTCCTCAGGCAAGCAATTCCAGATTCTCACTGCCCTAACAGTAAAGAATCCTCTTCTATGTTGGTGGAAAAACCTTCTCTCCTCCAGACGCAAAGAATGCCCCCTTGTGCCCGTCACCTTCCTTGGTATAAACAGATCCTCAGCGAGATATTTGTATTGTCCCCTTATATACTTATACATGGTTATTAGATCGCCCCTCAGTCGTCTTTTTTCTAGACTAAATAATCCTAATTTCGCTAATCTATCTGGGTATTGTAGTTCTCCCATCCCCTTTATTAATTTTGTTGCCCTCCTTTGTACTCTCTCTAGTTCCATTATATCCTTCCTGAGCACCGGTGCCCAAAACTGGACACAGTACTCCATGTGCGGTCTAACTAGGGATTTGTACAGAGGCAGTATAATGCTCTCATCATGTGTATCCAGACCTCTTTTAATGCACCCCATGATCCTGTTTGCCTTGGCAGCTGCTGCCTGGCACTGGCTGCTCCAGGTAAGTTTATCATTAACTAGGATCCCCAAGTCCTTCTCCCTGTCAGATTTACCCAGTGGTTTCCCGTTCAGTGTGTAATGGTGATATTGATTCCCTCTTCCCATGTGTATAACCTTACATTTATCATTGTTAAACCTCATCTGCCACCTTTCAGCCCAAGTTTCCAACTTATCCAGATCCATCTGTAGCAGAATACTATCTTCTCTTGTATTAACTGCTTTACATAGTTTTGTATCATCTGCAAATATCGATATTTTACTGTGTAAACCTTCTACCAGATCATTAATGAATATGTTGAAGAGAACAGGTCCCAATACTGACCCCTGCGGTACCCCACTGGTCACAGCGACCCAGTTAGAGACTATACCATTTATAACCACCCTCTGCTTTCTATCACTAAGCCAGTTACTAACCCATTTACACACATTTTCCCCCAGACCAAGCATTCTCATTTTGTGTACCAACCTCTTGTGCGGCACGGTATCAAACGCTTTGGAAAAATCGAGATATACCACGTCCAATGACTCACCGTGGTCCAGTCTATAGCTTACCTCTTCATAAAAACTGATTAGATTGGTTTGACAGGAGCGATTTCTAATAAACCCATGCTGATATGGAGTTAAACAGTTATTCTCATTGAGATAATCCAGAATAACATCCCTCAGAAACCCTTCAAATATTTTACCAACAATAGAGGTTAGACTTACTGGCCTATAATTTCCAGGTTCACTTTTAGAGCCCTTTTTGAATATTGGCACCACATTTGCTATGCGCCAATCCTGCGGAACAGACCCTGTCTCTATAGAGTCCCTAAAAATAAGAAATAATGGTTTATCTATTACATTACTTAGTTCTCTTAGTACTCGTGGGTGTATGCCATCCGGACCCGGAGATTTATCTATTTTAATCTTATTTAGCCGGTTTCGCATCATAGTGCTTTTACCAATGCATAAAATGCATGGAGAAGTCATTTCGAATGACTGGTCCTCAGTGTTGTGAGAACGATGACTGGTTAAAATTTTTGGTGGTTTCTTGTTCAGTCCATAGGCCTACATCATGTGGCAAACCGGTGAGCATGTGGCTCTATTAGTATAGGAGATACCTGAAAACATATCACACTTTTCATCATAGTGCTTTTACCAATGCATAAAATGCATGGAGAAGTCATTTCGAATGACTGGTCCTCAGTGTTGTGAGAACGATGACTGGTTAAAATTTTTGGTGGTTTCTTGTTCAGTCCATAGGCCTACATCATGTGGCAAACCGGTGAGCATGTGGCTCTATTAGTATAGGAGATACCTGAAAACATATCACACTTTTCATCATAGTGCATTTACCAATGCATAAAATGCATGGAGAAGTCATTTCGAATGACTGGTCCTCAGTGTTGTGAGAACGATGACTGGTTAAAATTTTTGGTGGTTTCTTGTTCAGTCCATAGGCCTACATCATGTGGCAAACCGGTGAGCATGTGGCTCTATTAGTATAGGAGATACCTGAAAACATATCACACTTTTCATCATAGTGCTTTTACCAATGCATAAAATGCATGGAGAAGTCATTTCGAATGACTGGTCCTCAGTGTTGTGAGAACGATGACTGGTTAAAATTTTTGGTGGTTTCTTGTTCAGTCCATAGGCCTACATCATGTGGCAAACCGGTGAGCATGTGGCTCTATTAGTATAGGAGATACCTGAAAACATATCACACTTTTCATCATAGTGGTTTTACTAATGCATAAAATGCATGGAGAAGTCATTTCGAATGACTGGTCCTCAGTGTTGTGAGAACGATGACTGGTTAAAATTTTTGGTGGTTTCTTGTTCAGTCCATAGGCCTACATCATGTGGCAAACCGGTGAGCATGTGGCTCTATTAGTATAGGAGATACCTGAAAACATATCACACTTTTCATCATAGTGCTTTTACCAATGCATAAAATGCATGGAGAAGTCATTTCGAATGACTGGTCCTCAGTGTTGTGAGAACGATGACTGGTTAAAATTTTTGGTGGTTTCTTGTTCAGTCCATAGGCCTACATCATGTGGCAAACCGGTGAGCATGTGGCTCTATTAGTATAGGAGATACCTGAAAACATATCACACTTTTCCTCATAGTGCTTTTACCAATGCATAAAATGCATGGAGAAGTCATTTCGAATGACTGGTCCTCAGTGTTGTGAGAACGATGACTGGTTAAAATTTTTGGTGGTTTCTTGTTCAGTCCATAGGCCTACATCATGTGGCAAACCGGTGAGCATGTGGCTCTATTAGTATAGGAGATACCTGAAAACATATCACACTTTTCATCATAGTGCTTTTACCAATGCATAAAATGCATGGAGAAGTCATTTCGAATGACTGGTCCTCAGTGTTGTGAGAACGATGACTGGTTAAAATTTTTGGTGGTTTCTTGTTCAGTCCATAGGCCTACATCATGTGGCAAACCGGTGAGCATGTGGCTCTATTAGTATAGGAGATACCTGAAAACATATCACACTTTTCATCATAGTGCTTTTACCAATGCATAAAATGCATGGAGAAGTCATTTCGAATGACTGGTCCTCAGTGTTGTGAGAACGATGACTGGTTAAAATTTTTGGTGGTTTCTTGTTCAGTCCATAGGCCTACATCATCTGGCAAACCGGTGAGCATGTGGCTCTATTAGTATAGGAGATACCTGAAAACATATCACACTTTTCATCATAGTGCTTTTACCAATGCATAAAATGCATGGAGAAGTCATTTCGAATGACTGGTCCTCAGTGTTGTGAGAACGATGACTGGTTAAAATTTTTGGTGGTTTCTTGTTCAGTCCATAGGCCTACATCATGTGGCAAACCGGTGAGCATGTGGCTCTATTAGTATAGGAAATACCTGAAAACATATCACACTTTTCATCATAGTGCTTTTACCAATGCATAAAATGCATGGAGAAGTCATTTCGAATGACTGGTCCTCAGTGTTGTGAGAACGATGACTGGTTAAAATTTTTGGTGGTTTCTTGTTCAGTCCATAGGCCTACATCATGTGGCAAACCGGTGAGCATGTGGCTCTATTAGTATAGGAGATACCTGAAAACATATCACACTTTTCATCATAGTGCTTTTACCAATGCATAAAATGCATGGAGAAGTCATTTCGAATGACTGGTCCTCAGTGTTGTGAGAACGATAACTGGTTAAAATTTTTGGTGGTTTCTTGTTCAGTCCATAGGCCTACATCATGTGACAAACCGGTGAGCATGTTGCTCTATTAGTATAGGAGATACCTGAAAACATATCACACTTTTCATCATAGTGCTTTTACCAATGCATAAAATGCATGGAGAAGTCATTTCGAATGACTGGTCCTCAGTGTTGTGAGAACGATGACTGGTTAAAATTTTTGGTGGTTTCTTGTTCAGTCCATAGGCCTACATCATGTGGCAAACCGGTGAGCATGTGGCTCTATTAGTATAGGAGATACCTGAAAACATATCACACTTTTCATCATAGTGCTTTTACCAATGCATAAAATGCATGGAGAAGTCATTTCGAATGACTGGTCCTCAGTGTTGTGAGAACGATGACTGGTTAAAACTTTTGGTGGTTTCTTGTTCAGTCCATAGGCCTACATCATGTGGCAAACCGGTGAGCATGTGGCTCTATTAGTATAGGAGATACCTGAAAACATATCACACTTTTCATCATAGTGCTTTTACCAATGCACAAAATGCATGGAGAAGTCATTTCGAATGACTGGTCCTCAGTGTTGTGAGAACGATGACTGGTTAAAATTTTTGGTGGTTTCTTGTTCAGTCCATAGGCCTACATCATGTGGCAAACCGGTGAGCATGTGGCTCTATTAGTATAGGAGATACCTGAAAACATATCACACTTTTCATCATAGTGCTTTTACCAATGCATAAAATGCATGGAGAAGTCATTTCGAATGACTGGTCCTCAGTGTTGTGAGAACGATGACTGGTTAAAATTTTTGGTGGTTTCTTGTTCAGTCCATAGGCCTACATCATGTGGCAAACCGGTGAGCATGTGGCTCTATTAGTATAGGAGATACCTGAAAACATATCACACTTTTCATCATAGTGCTTTTACCAATGCATAAAATGCATGGAGAAGTCATTTCGAATGACTGGTCCTCAGTGTTGTGAGAACGATGACTGGTTAAAATTTTTGGTGGTTTCTTGTTCAGTCCATAGGCCTACATCATGTGGCAAACCAGTGAGCATGTGGCTCTATTAGTATAGGAGATACCTGAAAGCATATCACAATTTTCATCATAGTGCTTTTACCAATGCATAAAATGCATGGAGAAGTCATTTCGACTGACTGGTCCTCAGTGTTGTGAGAACGATGACTGGTTAAAATTTTTGGTGGTTTCTTGTTCAGTCCATAGGCCTACATCATGTGGCAAACCGGTGAGCATGTGGCTCTATTAGTATAGGAGATACCTGAAAACATATCACACTTTTCATCATAGTGCTTTTGCCAATGCATAAAATGCATGGAGAAGTCATTTCGAATGACTGGTCCTCAGTGTTGTGAGAACGATGACTGGTTAAAATTTTTGGTGGTTTCTTGTTCAGTCCATAGGCCTACATCATGTGGCAAACCGGTGAGCATGTGGCTCTATTAGTATAGGAGATACCTGAAAACATATCACACTTTTCATCATAGTGCTTTTACCAATGCATAAAATGCATGGAGAAGTCATTTCGAATGACTGGTCCTCAGTGTTGTGAGAACGATGACTGGTTAAAATTTTTGGTGGTTTCTTGTTCAGTCCATAGGCCTACATCATGTGGCAAACCGGTGAGCATGTGGCTCTATTAGTATAGGAGATACCTGAAAACATATCACACTTTTCATCATAGTGCTTTTACCAATGCATAAAATACATGGAGAAGTCATTTCGAATGACTGGTCCTCAGTGTTGTGAGAACGATGACTGGTTAAAATTTTTGGTGGTTTCTTGTTCAGTCCATAGGCCTACATCATGTGGCAAACCTGTGAGCATGTGGCTCTATTAGTATAGGAGATACCTGAAAACATATCACACTTTTCATCATAGTGCTTTTACCAATGCATAAAATGCATGGAGAAGTCATTTCGAATGACTGGTCCTCAGTGTTGTGAGAACGATGACTGGTTAAAATTTTTGGTGGTTTCTTGTTCAGTCCATAGGCCTACATCATGTGGCAAACCGGTGAGCATGTGGCTCTATTAGTATAGGAGATACCTGAAAACATATCACACTTTTCATCATAGTGCTTTTACCAATGCATAAAATGCATGGAGAAGTCATTTCGAATGACTGGTCCTCAGTGTTGTGAGAACGATGACTGGTTAAAATTTTTGGTGGTTTCTTGTTCAGTCCATAGGCCTACATCATGTGGCAAACCGGTGAGCATGTGGCTCTATTAGTATAGGAGATACCTGAAAACATATCACACTTTTCATCATAGTGCATTTACCAATGCATAAAATGCATGGAGAAGTCATTTCGAATGACTGGTCCTCAGTGTTGTGAGAACGATGACTGGTTAAAATTTTTGGTGGTTTCTTGTTCAGTCCATAGGCCTACATCATGTGGCAAACCGGTGAGCATGTGGCTCTATTAGTATAGGAGATACCTGAAAACATATCACACTTTTCATCATAGTGCTTTTACCAATGCATAAAATGCATGGAGAAGTCATTTCGAATGACTGGTCCTCAGTGTTGTGAGAACGATGACTGGTTAAAATTTTTGGTGGTTTCTTGTTCAGTCCATAGGCCTACATCATGTGGCAAACCGGTGAGCATGTGGCTCTATTAGTATAGGAGATACCTGAAAACATATCACACTTTTCATCATAGTGCTTTTACTAATGCATAAAATGCATGGAGAAGTCATTTCGAATGACTGGTCCTCAGTGTTGTGAGAACGATGACTGGTTAAAATTTTTGGTGGTTTCTTGTTCAGTCCATAGGCCTACATCATGTGGCAAACCGGTGAGCATGTGGCTCTATTAGTATAGGAGATACCTGAAAACATATCACACTTTTCATCATAGTGCTTTTACCAATGCATAAAATGCATGGAGAAGTAATTTCGAATGACTGGTCCTCAGTGTTGTGAGAACGATGACTGGTTAAAATTTTTGGTGGTTTCTTGTTCAGTCCATAGGCCTACATCATGTGGCAAACCGGTGAGCATGTGGCTCTATTAGTATAGGAGATACCTGAAAACATATCACACTTTTCTTCATAGTGCTTTTACCAATGCATAAAATGCATGGAGAAGTCATTTCGAATGACTGGTCCTCAGTGTTGTGAGAACGATGACTGGTTAAAATTTTTGGTGGTTTCTTGTTCAGTCCATAGGCCTACATCATGTGGCAAACCGGTGAGCATGTGGCTCTATTAGTATAGGAGATACCTGAAAACATATCACACTTTTCCTCATAGTGCTTTTACCAATGCATAAAATGCATGGAGAAGTCATTTCGAATGACTGGTCCTCAGTGTTGTGAGAACGATGACTGGTTAAAATTTTTGGTGGTTTCTTGTTCAGTCCATAGGCCTACATCATGTGGCAAACCGGTGAGCATGTGGCTCTATTATTATAGGAGATACCTGAAAACATATCACACTTTTCATCATAGTGCTTTTACCAATGCATAAAATGCATGGAGAAGTCATTTCGAATGACTGGTCCTCAGTGTTGTGAGAACGATGACTGGTTAAAATTTTTGGTGGTTTCTTGTTCAGTCCATAGGCCTACATCATGTGGCAAACCGGTGAGCATGTGGCTCTATTAGTATAGGAGATACCTGAAAACATATCACACTTTTCATCATAGTGCTTTTACCAATGCATAAAATGCATGGAGAAGTCATTTCGAATGACTGGTCCTCAGTGTTGTGAGAACGATGACTGGTTAAAATTTTTGGTGGTTTCTTGTTCAGTCCATAGGCCTACATCATCTGGCAAACCGGTGAGCATGTGGCTCTATTAGTATAGGAGATACCTGAAAACATATCACACTTTTCATCATAGTGCTTTTACCAATGCATAAAATGCATGGAGAAGTCATTTCGAATGACTGGTCCTCAGTGTTGTGAGAACGATGACTGGTTAAAATTTTTGGTGGTTTCTTGTTCAGTCCATAGGCCTACATCATGTGGCAAACCAGTGAGCATGTGGCTCTATTAGTATAGGAGATACCTGAAAACATATCACACTTTTCATCATAGTGCTTTTACCAATGCATAAAATGCATGGAGAAGTCATTTCGAATGACTGGTCCTCAGTGTTGTGAGAACGATGACTGGTTAAAACTTATGGTGGTTTCTTGTTCAGTCCATAGGCCTACATCATGTGGCAAACCGGTGAGCATGTGGCTCTATTAGTATAGGAGATACCTGAAAACATATCACACTTTTCATCATAGTGCTTTTACCAATGCATAAAATGCATGGAGAATTCATTTCGAATGACTGGTCCTCAGTGTTGTGAGAACGATGACTGGTTAAAATTTTTGGTGGTTTCTTGTTCAGTCCATAGGTCTACATCATGTGGCAAACCGGTGAGCATGTGCCTCTATTAGTATAGGAGATACCTGAAAACATATCACACTTTTCATCATAGTGCTTTTACCAATGCATAAAATGCATGGAGAAGTCATTTCGAATGACTGGTCCTCAGTGTTGTGAGAACGATGACTGGTTAAAATTTTTGGTGGTTTCTTGTTCAGTCCATAGGCCTAAATCATGTGGCAAACCGGTGAGCATGTGGCTCTATTAGTATAGGAGATACCTGAAAACATATCACACTTTTCATCATAGTGCTTTTACCAATGCATAAAATGCATGGAGAAGTCATTTCGAATGACTGGTCCTCAGTCTTGTGAGAACGATGACTGGTTAAAATTTTTGGTGGTTTCTTGTTCAGTCCATAGGCCTACATCATGTGGCAAACCGGTGAGCATGTGGCTCTATTAGTATAGGAGATACCTGAAAACATATCACACTTTTCATCATAGTGCTTTTACCAATGCATAAAATGCATGGAGAAGTCATTTCGAATGACTGGTCCTCAGTGTTGTGAGAACGATGACTGGTTAAAATTTTTGGTGGTTTCTTGTTCAGTCCATAGGCCTACATCATGTGGCAAACCGGTGAGCATGTGGCTCTATTAGTATAGGAGATACCTGAAAACATATCACACTTTTCATCATAGTGCTTTTACCAATGCATAAAATGCATGGAGAAGTCATTTCGAATGACTGGTCCTCAGTATTGTGAGAACGATGACTGGTTAAAATTTTTGGTGGTTTCTTGTTCAGTCCATAGGCCTACATCATGTGGCAAACCGGTGAGCATGTGGCTCTATTAGTATAGGAGATACCTGAAAACATATCACACTTTTCATCATAGTGCTTTTACCAATGCATAAAATGCATGGAGAAGTCATTTCGAATGACTGGTCCTCAGTATTGTGAGAACGATGACTGGTTAAAATTTTTGGTGGTTTCTTGTTCAGTCCATAGGCCTACATCATGTGGCAAACCAGTGAGCATGTGGCTCTATTAGTATAGGAGATACCTGAAAACATATCACACTTTTCATCATAGTGCTTTTACCAATGCATAAAATGCATGGAGAAGTCATTTCGAATGACTGGTCCTCAGTGTTGTGAGAACGATGACTGGTTAAAACTTATGGTGGTTTCTTGTTCAGTCCATAGGCCTACATCATGTGGCAAACCGGTGAGCATGTGGCTCTATTAGTATAGGAGATACCTGAAAACATATCACACTTTTCATCATAGTGCTTTTACCAATGCATAAAATGCATGGAGAATTCATTTCGAATGACTGGTCCTCAGTGTTGTGAGAACGATGACTGGTTAAAATTTTTGGTGGTTTCTTGTTCAGTCCATAGGCCTACATCATGTGGCAAACCGGTGAGCATGTGCCTCTATTAGTATAGGAGATACCTGAAAACATATCACACTTTTCATCATAGTGCTTTTACCAATGCATAAAATGCATGGAGAAGTCATTTCGAATGACTGGTCCTCAGTGTTGTGAGAACGATGACTGGTTAAAATTTTTGGTGGTTTCTTGTTCAGTCCATAGGCCTAAATCATGTGGCAAACCGGTGAGCATGTGGCTCTATTAGTATAGGAGATACCTGAAAACATATCACACTTTTCATCATAGTGCTTTTACCAATGCATAAAATGCATGGAGAAGTCATTTCGAATGACTGGTCCTCAGTCTTGTGAGAACGATGACTGGTTAAAATTTTTGGTGGTTTCTTGTTCAGTCCATAGGCCTACATCATGTGGCAAACCGGTGAGCATGTGGCTCTATTAGTATAGGAGATACCTGAAAACATATCACACTTTTCATCATAGTGCTTTTACCAATGCATAAAATGCATGGAGAAGTCATTTCGAATGACTGGTCCTCAGTGTTGTGAGAACGATGACTGGTTAAAATTTTTGGTGGTTTCTTGTTCAGTCCATAGGCCTACATCATGTGGCAAACCGGTGAGCATGTGGCTCTATTAGTATAGGAGATACCTGAAAACATATCACACTTTTCATCATAGTGCTTTTACCAATGCATAAAATGCATGGAGAAGTCATTTCGAATGACTGGTCCTCAGTATTGTGAGAACGATGACTGGTTAAAATTTTTGGTGGTTTCTTGTTCAGTCCATAGGCCTACATCATGTGGCAAACCGGTGAGCATGTGGCTCTATTAGTATAGGAGATACCTGAAAACATATCACACTTTTCATCATAGTGCTTTTACCAATGCATAAAATGCATGGAGAAGTCATTTCGAATGACTGGTCCTCAGTGTTGTGAGAACGATGACTGGTTAAAATTTTTGGTGGTTTCTTGTTCAGTCCATAGGCCTACATCATGTGGCAAACCCGTGAGCATGTGGCTCTATTAGTATAGGAGATACCTGAAAACATATCACACTTTTCATCATAGTGTTTTTACCAATGCATAAAATGCATGGAGTAGTCATTTCGAATGACTGGTCCTCAGTGTTGTGAGAACGATGACTGGTTAAAATTTTTGGTGGTTTCTTGTTCAGTCCATAGGCCTACATCATGTGGCAAACCGGTGAGCATGTGGCTCTATTAGTATAGGAGATACCTGAAAACATATCACACTTTTCATCATAGTGCTTTTACCAATGCATAAAATGCATGGAGAAGTCATTTCGAATGACTGGTCCGCAGTGTTGTGAGAACGATGACTGGTTAAAATTTTTGGTGGTTTCTTGTTCAGTCCATAGGCCTACATCATGTGGCAAACCGGTGAGCATGTGGCTCTATTAGTATAGGAGATACCTGAAAACATATCACACTTTTCATCATAGTGCTTTTACCAATGCATAAAATGCATGGAGAAGTCATTTCGAATGACTGGTCCTCAGTGTTGTGAGAACGATGACTGGTTAAAATTTTTGGTGGTTTATTGTTCAGTCCATAGGCCTACATCATGTGGCAAACCGGTGAGCATGTGGCTCTATTAGTATAGGAGATACCTGAAAACATCACACTTTTCATCATAGTGCTTTTACCAATGCATAAAATGCATGGAGAAGTCATTTCGAATGACTGGTCCTCAGTGTTGTGAGAACGATGACTGGTTAAAATTTTTGGTGGTTTCTTGTTCAGTCCATAGGCCTACATCATGTGGCAAACCGGTGAGCATGTGGCTCTATTAGTATAGGAGATACCTGAAAACATATCACACTTTTCATCATAGTGCTTTTACCAATGCATAAAATGCATGGAGAAGTCATTTCGAATGACTGGTCCTCAGTGTTGTGAGAACGATGACTGGTTAAAATTTTTGGTGGTTTCTTGTTCAGTCCATAGGCCTACATCATGTGGCAAACCGGTGAGCATGTGGCTCTATTAGTATAGGAGATACCTGAAAACATATCACACTTTTCATTATAGTGCTTTTACCAATGCATAAAATGCATGGAGAAGTCATTTCGAATGACTGGTCCTCAGTGTTGTGAGAACGATGACTGGTTAAAATTTTTGGTGGTTTCTTGTTCAGTCCATAGGCCTACATCATGTGGCAAACCGGTGAGCATGTGGCTCTATTAATATAGGAGATACCTGAAAACATATCACCCTTTTCATCATAGTGCTTTTACCAATGCATAAAATGCATGGAGAAGTCATTTCGAATGACTGGTCCTCAGTGTTGTGAGAACGATGACTGGTTAAAATTTTTGGTGGTTTCTTGTTCAGTCCATAGGCCTACATCATGTGGCAAACCGGTGAGCATGTGGCTCTATTAGTATAGGAGATACCTGAAAACATATCACACTTTTCATCATAGTGCTTTTACCAATGCATAAAATGCATGGAGAAGTCATTTCGAATGACTGGTCCTCAGTGTTGTGAGAACGATGACTGGTTAAAATTTTTGGTGGTTTCTTGTTCAGTCCATAGGCCTACATCATGTGGCAAACCGGTGAGCATGTGGCTCTATTAGTATAGGAGATACCTGAAAACATATCACACTTTTCATCATAGTGCTTTTACCAATGCATAAAATGCATGGAGAAGTCATTTCGAATGACTGGTCCTCAGTGTTGTGCGAACGATGACTGGTTAAAATTTTTAGTGGTTTCTTGTTCAGTCCATAGGCCTACATCATGTGGCAAACCGGTGAGCATGTGGCTCTATTAGTATAGGAGATACCTGAAAACATATCACACTTTTCATCATAGTGCTTTTACCAATGCATAAAATGCATGGAGAAGTCATTTCGAATGACTGGTCCTCAGTGTTGTGAGAACGATGACTGGTTAAAATTTTTGGTGGTTTCTTGTTCAGTCCATAGGCCTACATCATGTGGCAAACCGGTGAGCATGTGGCTCTATTAGTATAGGAGATACCTGAAAACATATCACACTTTTCATCATAGTGCTTTTACCAATGCATAAAATGCATGGAGAAGTCATTTCGAATGACTGGTCCTCAGTGTTGTGAGAACGATGACTGGTTAAAATTTTTGGTGGTTTCTTGTTCAGTCCATAGGCCTACATCATGTGGCAAACCGGTGAGCATGTGGCTCTATTAGTATAGGAGATACCTGAAAACATATCACACTTTTCATCATAGTGCTTTTACCAATGCATAAAATGCATGGAGAAGTCATTTCGAATGACTGGTCCTCAGTGTTGTGAGAATGATGACTGGTTAAAATTTTTGGTGGTTTCTTGTTCAGTCCATAGGCCTACATCATGTGGCAAACCGGTGAGCATGTGGCTCTATTAGTATAGGAGATACCTGAAAACATATCACACTTTTCATCATAGTGCTTTTACCAATGCATAAAATGCATGGAGAAGTCATTTCGAATGACTGGTCCTCAGTGTTGTGAGAACGATGACTGGTTAAAATTTTTGGTGGTTTCTTGTTCAGTCCATAGGCCTACATCATGTGGCAAACCGGTGAGCATGTGGCTCTATTAGTATAGGAGATACCTGAAAACATATCACACTTTTCATCATAGTGCTTTTACCAATGCATAAAATGCATGGAGAAGTCATTTCGAATGACTGGTCCTCAGTGTTGTGAGAACGATGACTGGTTAAAATTTTTGGTGGTTTATTGTTCAGTCCATAGGCCTACATCATGTGGCAAACCGGTGAGCATGTGGCTCTATTAGTATAGGAGATACCTGAAAACATATCACACTTTTCATCATAGTGCTTTTACCAATGCATAAAATGCATGGAGAAGTCATTTCGAATGACTGGTCCTCAGTGTTGTGAGAACGATGACTGGTTAAAATTTTTGGTGGTTTCTTGTTCAGTCCATAGGCCTACATCATGTGGCAAACCGGTGAGCATGTGGCTCTATTAGTATAGGAGATACCTGAAAACATATCACACTTTTCATCATAGTGCTTTTACCAATGCATAAAATGCATGGAGAAGTCATTTCGAATGACTGGTCCTCAGTGTTGTGAGAACGATGACTGGTTAAAATTTTTGGTGGTTTCTTGTTCAGTCCATAGGCCTACATCATGTGGCAAACCGGTGAGCATGTGGCTCTATTAGTATAGGAGATACCTGAAAACATATCACACTTTTCATTATAGTGCTTTTACCAATGCATAAAATGCATGGAGAAGTCATTTCGAATGACTGGTCCTCAGTGTTGTGAGAACGATGACTGGTTAAAATTTTTGGTGGTTTCTTGTTCAGTCCATAGGCCTACATCATGTGGCAAACCGGTGAGCATGTGGCTCTATTAATATAGGAGATACCTGAAAACATATCACCCTTTTCATCATAGTGCTTTTACCAATGCATAAAATGCATGGAGAAGTCATTTCGAATGACTGGTCCTCAGTGTTGTGAGAACGATGACTGGTTAAAATTTTTGGTGGTTTCTTGTTCAGTCCATAGGCCTACATCATGTGGCAAACCGGTGAGCATGTGGCTCTATTAGTATAGGAGATACCTGAAAACATATCACACTTTTCATCATAGTGCTTTTACCAATGCATAAAATGCATGGAGAAGTCATTTCGAATGACTGGTCCTCAGTGTTGTGAGAACGATGACTGGTTAAAATTTTTGGTGGTTTCTTGTTCAGTCCATAGGCCTACATCATGTGGCAAACCGGTGAGCATGTGGCTCTATTAGTATAGGAGATACCTGAAAACATATCACACTTTTCATCATAGTGCTTTTACCAATGCATAAAATGCATGGAGAAGTCATTTCGAATGACTGGTCCTCAGTGTTGTGAGAACGATGACTGGTTAAAATTTTTGGTGGTTTCTTGTTCAGTCCATAGGCCTACATCATGTGGCAAACCCGTGAGCATGTGGCTCTATTAGTATAGGAGATACCTGAAAACATATCACACTTTTCATCATAGTGTTTTTACCAATGCATAAAATGCATGGAGTAGTCATTTCGAATGACTGGTCCTCAGTGTTGTGAGAACGATGACTGGTTAAAATTTTTGGTGGTTTCTTGTTCAGTCCATAGGCCTACATCATGTGGCAAACCGGTGAGCATGTGGCTCTATTAGTATAGGAGATACCTGAAAACATATCACACTTTTCATCATAGTGCTTTTACCAATGCATAAAATGCATGGAGAAGTCATTTCGAATGACTGGTCCTCAGTGTTGTGAGAACGATGACTGGTTAAAATTTTTGGTGGTTTCTTGTTCAGTCCATAGGCCTACATCATGTGGCAAACCGGTGAGCATGTGGCTCTATTAGTATAGGAGATACCTGAAAACATATCACACTTTTCATCATAGTGCTTTTACCAATGCATAAAATGCATGGAGAAGTCATTTCGAATGACTGGTCCTCAGTGTTGTGAGAACGATGACTGGTTAAAATTTTTGGTGGTTTCTTGTTCAGTCCATAGGCCTACATCATGTGGCAAACCGGTGAGCATGTGGCTCTATTAGTATAGGAGATACCTGAAAACATATCACACTTTTCATCATAGTGCTTTTACCAATGCATAAAATGCATGGAGAAGTCATTTCGAATGACTGGTCCTCAGTGTTGTGAGAACGATGACTGGTTAAAATTTTTGGTGGTTTTTTGTTCAGTCCATAGGCATACATCATGTGGCAAACCGGTGAGCATGTGGCTCTATTAGTATAGGAGATACCTGAAAACATATCACACTTTTCATCATAGTGCTTTTACCAATGCATAAAATGCATGGAGAAGTCATTTCGAATGACTGGTCCTCATTGTTGTGAGAACGATGACTGGTTAAAATTTTTGGTGGTTTCTTGTTCAGTCCATAGGCCTACATCATGTGGCAAACCGGTGAGCATGTGGCTCTATTAGTATAGGAGATACCTGAAAACATATCACACTTTTCATCATAGTGCTTTTACCAATGCATAAAATGCATGGAGAAGTCATTTCGAATGACTGGTCCTCAGTGTTGTGAGAACGATGACTGGTTAAAATTTTTGGTGGTTTCTTGTTCAGTCCATAGGCCTACATCATGTGGCAAACCGGTGAGCATGTGGCTCTATTAGTATAGGAGATACCTGAAAACATATCACACTTTTCATCATAGTGCTTTTACCAATGCATAAAATGCATGGAGAAGTCATTTCGAATGACTGGTCCTCAGTGTTGTGAGAACGATGACTGGTTAAAATTTTTGGTGGTTTCTTGTTCAGTCCATAGGCCTACATCATGTGGCAAACCGGTGAGCATGTGGCTCTATTAGTATAGGAGATACCTGAAAACATATCACACTTTTCATCATAGTGCTTTTACCAATGCATAAAATGCATGGAGAAGTCATTTCGAATGACTGGTCCTCAGTGTTGTGAGAACGATGACTGGTTAAAATTTTTGGTGGTTTCTTGTTCAGTCCATAGGCCTACATCATGTGGCAAACCGGTGAGCATGTGGCTCTATTAGTATAGGAGATACCTGAAAACATATCACACTTTTCATCATAGTGCTTTTACCAATGCATAAAATGCATGGAGAAGTCATTTCGAATGACTGGTCCTCAGTGTTGTGAGAACGATGACTGGTTAAAATTTTTGGTGGTTTCTTGTTCAGTCCATAGGCCTACATCATGTGGCAAACCCGTGAGCATGTGGCTCTATTAGTATAGGAGATACCTGAAAACATATCACACTTTTCATCATAGTGTTTTTACCAATGCATAAAATGCATGGAGTAGTCATTTCGAATGACTGGTCCTCAGTGTTGTGAGAACGATGACTGGTTAAAATTTTTGGTGGTTTCTTGTTCAGTCCATAGGCCTACATCATGTGGCAAACCGGTGAGCATGTGGCTCTATTAGTATAGGAGATACCTGAAAACATATCACACTTTTCATCATAGTGCTTTTACCAATGCATAAAATGCATGGAGAAGTCATTTCGAATGACTGGTCCTCAGTGTTGTGAGAACGATGACTGGTTAAAATTTTTGGTGGTTTCTTGTTCAGTCCATAGGCCTACATCATGTGGCAAACCGGTGAGCATGTGGCTCTATTAGTATAGGAGATACCTGAAAACATATCACACTTTTCATCATAGTGCTTTTACCAATGCATAAAATGCATGGAGAAGTCATTTCGAATGACTGGTCCTCAGTGTTGTGAGAACGATGACTGGTTAAAATTTTTGGTGATTTCTTGTTCAGTCCATAGGCCTACATCATGTGGCAAACCGGTGAGCATGTGGCTCTATTAGTATAGGAGATACCTGAAAACATATCACACTTTTCATCATAGTGCTTTTACCAATGCATAAAATGCATGGAGAAGTCATTTCGAATGACTGGTCCTCAGTGTTGTGAGAACGATGACTGGTTAAAATTTTTGGTGGTTTCTTGTTCAGTCCATAGGCCTACATCATGTGGCAAACCGGTGAGCATGTGGCTCTATTAGTATAGGAGATACCTGAAAACATATCACACTTTTCATCATAGTGCTTTTACCAATGCATAAAATGCATGGAGAAGTCATTTCGAATGACTGGTCCTCAGTGTTGTGAGAACGATGACTGGTTAAAATTTTTGGTGGTTTCTTGTTCAGTCCATAGGCCTACATCATGTGGCAAACCGGTGAGCATGTGGCTCTATTAGTATAGGAGATACCTGAAAACATATCACACTTTTCATCATAGTGCTTTTACCAATGCATAAAATGCATGGAGAAGTCATTTCGAATGACTGGTCCTCAGTGTTGTGAGAACGATGACTGGTTAAAATTTTTGGTGGTTTCTTGTTCAGTCCATAGGCCTACATCATGTGGCAAACCGGTGAGCATGTGGCTCTATTAGTATAGGAGATACCTGAAAACATATCACACTTTTCATCATAGTGCTTTTACCAATGCATAAAATGCATTGAGAAGTCATTTCGAATGACTGGTCCTTAGTGTTGTGAGAACGATGACTGGTTAAAATTTTTGGTGGTTTCTTGTTCAGTCCATAGGCCTACATCATGTGGCAAACCGGTGAGCATGTGGCTCTATTAGTATAGGAGATACCTGAAAACATATCACACTTTTCATCATAGTGCTTTTACCAATGCATAAAATGCATGGAGAAGTCATTTCGAATGACTGGTCCTCAGTGTTGTGAGAACGATGACTGGTTAAAATTTTTGGTGGTTTCTTGTTCAGTCCATAGGCCTACATCATGTGGCAAACCGGTGAGCATGTGGCTCTATTAGTATAGGAGATACCTGAAAACATATCACACTTTTCATCATAGTGCTTTTACCAATGCATAAAATGCATGGAGAAGTCATTTCGAATGACTGGTCCTCAGTGTTGTGAGAACGATGACTGGTTAAAATTTTTGGTGGTTTCTTGTTCAGTCCATAGGCCTACATCATGTGGCAAACCGGTGAGCATGTGGCTCTATTAGTATAGGAGATACCTGAAAACATATCACACTTTTCATCATAGTGCTTTTACCAATGCATAAAATGCATGGAGAAGTCATTTCGAATGACTGGTCCTCAGTGTTGTGAGAACGATGACTGGTTAAAATTTTTGGTGGTTTCTTGTTCAGTCCATAGGCCTACATCATGTGGCAAACCGGTGAGCATGTGGCTCTATTAGTATAGGAGATACCTGAAAACATATCACACTTTTCATCATAGTGCTTTTACCAATGCATAAAATGCATGGAGAAGTCATTTCGAATGACTGGTCCTCACAGTGTTGTGAGAACGATGACTGGTTAAAATTTTTGGTGGTTTCTTGTTCAGTCCATAGGCCTACATCATGTGGCAAACCCGTGAGCATGTGGCTCTATTAGTATAGGAGATACCTGAAAACATATCACACTTTTCATCATAGTGTTTTTACCAATGCATAAAATGCATGGAGTAGTCATTTCGAATGACTGGTCCTCAGTGTTGTGAGAACGATGACTGGTTAAAATTTTTGGTGGTTTCTTGTTCAGTCCATAGGCCTACATCATGTGGCAAACCGGTGAGCATGTGGCTCTATTAGTATAGGAGATACCTGAAAACATATCACACTTTTCATCATAGTGCTTTTACCAATGCATAAAATGCATGGAGAAGTCATTTCGAATGACTGGTCCTCAGTGTTGTGAGAACGATGACTGGTTAAAATTTTTGGTGGTTTCTTGTTCAGTCCATAGGCCTACATCATGTGGCAAACCGGTGAGCATGTGGCTCTATTAGTATAGGAGATACCTGAAAACATATCACACTTTTCATCATAGTGCTTTTACCAATGCATAAAATGCATGGAGAAGTCATTTCGAATGACTGGTCCTCAGTGTTGTGAGAACGATGACTGGTTAAAATTTTTGGTGATTTCTTGTTCAGTCCATAGGCCTACATCATGTGGCAAACCGGTGAGCATGTGGCTCTATTAGTATAGGAGATACCTGAAAACATATCACACTTTTCATCATAGTGCTTTTACCAATGCATAAAATGCATGGAGAAGTCATTTCGAATGACTGGTCCTCAGTGTTGTGAGAACGATGACTGGTTAAAATTTTTGGTGGTTTCTTGTTCAGTCCATAGGCCTACATCATGTGGCAAACCGGTGAGCATGTGGCTCTATTAGTATAGGAGATACCTGAAAACATATCACACTTTTCATCATAGTGCTTTTACCAATGCATAAAATGCATGGAGAAGTCATTTCGAATGACTGGTCCTCAGTGTTGTGAGAACGATGACTGGTTAAAATTTTTGGTGGTTTCTTGTTCAGTCCATAGGCCTACATCATGTGGCAAACCGGTGAGCATGTGGCTCTATTAGTATAGGAGATACCTGAAAACATATCACACTTTTCATCATAGTGCTTTTACCAATGCATAAAATGCATGGAGAAGTCATTTCGAATGACTGGTCCTCAGTGTTGTGAGAACGATGACTGGTTAAAATTTTTGGTGGTTTCTTGTTCAGTCCATAGGCCTACATCATGTGGCAAACCGGTGAGCATGTGGCTCTATTAGTATAGGAGATACCTGAAAACATATCACACTTTTAATTATAGTGCTTTTACCAATGCATAAAATGCATGGAGAAGTCATTTCGAATGACTGGTCCTCAGTGTTGTGAGAACGATGACTGGTTAAAATTTTTGGTGGTTTCTTGTTCAGTCCATAGGCCTACATCATGTGGCAAACCGGTGAGCATGTGGCTCTATTAGTATAGGAGATACCTGAAAACATATCACACTTTTCATCATAGTGCTTTTACCAATGCATAAAATGCATTGAGAAGTCATTTCGAATGACTGGTCCTTAGTGTTGTGAGAACGATGACTGGTTAAAATTTTTGGTGGTTTCTTGTTCAGTCCATAGGCCTACATCATGTGGCAAACCGGTGAGCATGTGGCTCTATTAGTATAGGAGATACCTGAAAACATATCACACTTTTCATCATAGTGCTTTTACCAATGCATAAAATGCATGGAGAAGTCATTTCGAATGACTGGTCCTCAGTGTTGTGCGAACGATGACTGGTTAAAATTTTTGGTGGTTTCTTGTTCAGTCCATAGGCCTACATCATGTGGCAAACCGGTGAGCATGTGGCTCTATTAGTATAGGAGATACCTGAAAACATATCACACTTTTCATCATAGTGCTTTTACCAATGCATAAAATGCATGGAGAAGTCATTTCGAATGACTGGTCCTCAGTGTTGTGAGAACGATGACTGGTTAAAATTTTTGGTGGTTTCTTGTTCAGTCCATAGGCCTACATCATGTGGCAAACCGGTGAGCATGTGGCTCTATTAGTATAGGAGATACCTGAAAACATATCACACTTTTCATCATAGTGCTTTTACCAATGCATAAAATGCATGGAGAAGTCATTTCGAATGACTGGTCCTCAGTGTTGTGAGAACGATGACTGGTTATAATTTTTGGTGGGTTTTTGTTCAGTCCATAGGCATACATCATGTGGCAAACCGGTGAGCATGTGGCTCTATTAGTATAGGAGATACCTGAAAACATATCACACTTTTCATCATAGTGCTTTTACCAATGCATAAAATGCATGGAGAAGTCATTTCGAATGACTGGTCCTCAGTGTTGTGAGAACGATGACTGGTTAAAATTTTTGGTGGTTTCTTGTTCAGTCCATAGGCCTACATCATGTGGCAAACCGGTGAGCATGTGGCTCTATTAGTATAGGAGATACCTGAAAACATATCACACTTTTCATCATAGTGCTTTTACCAATGCATAAAATGCATGGAGAAGTCATTTCGAATGACTGGTCCTCAGTGTTGTGAGAACGATGACTGGTTAAAATTTTTGGTGGTTTCTTGTTCAGTCCATAGGCCTACATCATGTGGCAAACCGGTGAGCATGTGGCTCTATTAGTATAGGAGATACCTGAAAACATATCACACTTTTCATCATAGTGCTTTTACCAATGCATAAAATGCATGGAGAAGTCATTTCGAATGACTGGTCCTCAGTGTTGTGAGAACGATGACTGGTTAAAATTTTTGGTGGTTTCTTGTTCAGTCCATAGGCCTACATCATGTGGCAAACCGGTGAGCATGTGGCTCTATTAGTATAGGAGATACCTGAAAACATATCACACTTTTCATCATAGTGCTTTTACCAATGCATAAAATGCATGGAGAAGTCATTTCGAATGACTGGTCCTCAGTGTTGTGAGAACGATGACTGGTTAAAATTTTTGGTGGTTTCTTGTTCAGTCCATAGGCCTACATCATGTGGCAAACCGGTGAGCATGTGGCTCTATTAGTATAGGAGATACCTGAAAACATATCACACTTTTCATCATAGTGCTTTTACCAATGCATAAAATGCATGGAGAAGTCATTTCGAATGACTGGTCCTCAGTGTTGTGAGAACGATGACTGGTTAAAATTTTTGGTGGTTTCTTGTTCAGTCCATAGGCCTACATCATGTGGCAAACCGGTGAGCATGTGGCTCTATTAGTATAGGAGATACCTGAAAACATATCACACTTTTCATCATAGTGCTTTTACCAATGCATAAAATGCATGGAGAAGTCATTTCGAATGACTGGTCCTCAGTGTTGTGAGAACGATGAC
>NW_027194624.1:0-27825 GCF_032444005.1 Ranitomeya imitator
GCTAAGCTTAAGGCCGGGGCACAAGTGCGGGCTAAGCTTAAGGCCGGGGCACAAGTGCGGGCTAGGCTTAAGGCCGGGGCACAAGTGCGGGCTAGGCTTAAGGCCTGGGCACAAGTGCGTGCTAGGCTTAAGGCCTGGGCACAAGTGCGGGCTAGGCTTAAGGCCTGGGCACAAGTGCGGGCTAGGCTTAAAGCCTGGGCACAAGTGCGGGCTAGGCTTAAGGCCTGGGCACAAGTGCGGGCTAGGCTTAAGGCAGGGGCACAAGTGCGGGCTAGGATCAAGGCAGGGGGCACAAGTGCGGGCTAGGCTTAAGGCCTGGGCACAAGTGCGGGCTAGGCTTAAGGCCTGGGCACAAGTGCAGTGCTGGCTAGGATCAAGGCAGGGGCCACAAGTGCCAGCTAGGCTTAAGGCATGGGCACAAGTGCCAGCCAGGCTTAAGGCCTGGGCACAAGTGCGGGCTAGGCTTAAGGCCTGGGCACAAGTGCGGGCTAGGCTTAAGGCCTGGGCACAAGTGCGGGCTAAGCTTAAGGCCGGGGCACAAGTGCGGGCTAGGCTTAAGGCCGGGGCACAAGTGCGGGCTAGGCTGAAGGCCTGGGCACAAGTGCAGGCTAGGCTTACGGCCTGGGCACAAGTGCGGGCTAGGCTTTAGGCCTGGGCACAAGTGCGGGCTAGGCTTAAGGCCTGGGCACAAGTGCGGGCTAGGCTTAAGGCCTGGGCACAAGTGCGGGCTAGGCTTAACGCCTGGGCACAAGTGCGGGCTAGGCTTAAGGCCTGGGCACAAGTGCGGGCTAGGCTTAAGGCCTGGGCACAAGTGCGGGCTAGGCTTAAGGCCTGGGCACAAGTGCGGGCTAGGCTTAAGGCCTGGGCACAAGTGCGGGCTAGGCTTAAGGCCTGGGCACAAGTGCGTGCTAGGCTTAAGGCCTGGGCACAAGTGCGGGCTAGGCTTAAGGCCTGGGCACAAGTGCGGGCTAGGCTTAAGGCCTGGGCACAAGTGCGGGCTAGGCTTAAGGCCTGGGCACAAGTGCGGGCTAGGCTTAAGGCCTGGGCACAAGTGCGGGCTAGGCTTAAGGCCTGGGCACAAGTGCAGGCTAGGCTTAAGGCCTGGGCACAAGTGCGGGCTAGGCTTAAGGCAGGGGCACAAGTGCGGGCTAGGTTTAAGGCCTGGGCACAAGTGCGGGCTAGGCTTAAGGCCTGGGCATAAGTGCGGGCTAGGATCACGGCAGGGGGCACAAGTGCGGGCTAGGATCAAGGCAGGGGGCACAAGTGCGGGCTAGGCTTAACGCCTGGGCACAAGTGCAGGCTAGGCTTAAGGCCTGGGCACAAGTGCAGGCTAGGCTTAAGGCCTGGGCACAAGTGCAGTGCTGGCTAGGATCAAGGCAAAGGCCACAAGTGCCAGCTAGGCTTAAGGCATGGGCACAAGTGTGGGCTAGGCTTAAGGCCTAGGCACAAGTGCGGGCTAGGCTTAAGGCCTGGGCACAAGTGCGGGCTAGGCTTAAGGCCTGGGCACAAGTGCGGGCTAGGCTTAAGGCCTGGGCACAAGTGCGGGCTAGGCTTAAGGCCGGGGCACAAGTGCGGGCTAGGCTTAAGGCCGGGGCACAAGTGCGGGCTAGGCTTAAGGCCTGGGCACAAGTGCGGGCTAGGCTTAAGGCCTGGGCACAAGTGCGGGCTAGGATCAAGGCAGGGGGCACAAGTGCGGGCTAGGATCAAGGCAGGGGGCACAAGTGCGGGCTAGGCTTAACGCCTGGGCACAAGTGCAGGCTAGGCTTAAGGCCTGGGCACAAGTGCAGGCTAGGCTTAAGGCCTGGGCACAAGTGCAGTGCTGGCTAGGATCAAGGCAAAGGCAACAAGTGCCAGCTAGGCTTAAGGCATGGGCACAAGTGTGGGCTAGGCTTAAGGCCTAGGCACAAGTGCGGGCTAGGCTTAAGGCCTGGGCACAAGTGCGGGCTAGGCTTAAGGCCTGGGCACAAGTGCGGGCTAGGCTTAAGGCCTGGGCACAAGTGCGGGCTAGGCTTAAGGCCGGGGCACAAGTGCGGGCTAGGCTTAAGGCCGGGGCACAAGTGCGGGCTAGGCTTAAGGCCTGGGCACAAGTGCTGGCTAGGCTTAAGGCCTGGGCACAAGTGCGGGCTAAGCTTAAGGCCGGGGCACAAGTGCGGGCTAAGCTTAAGGCCGGGGCACAAGTGCGGGCTAGGCTTAAGGCCGGGGCACAAGTGCGGGCTAGGCTTAAGGCCTGGGCACAAGTGCGTGCTAGGCTTAAGGCCTGGGCACAAGTGCGGGCTAGGCTTAAGGCCTGGGCACAAGTGCGGGCTAGGCTTAAAGCCTGGGCACAAGTGCGGGCTAGGCTTAAGGCCTGGGCACAAGTGTGGGCTAGGCTTAAGGCAGGGGCACAAGTGCGGGCTAGGATCAAGGCAGGGGGCACAAGTGCGGGCTAGGCTTAAGGCCTGGGCACAAGTGCGGGCTAGGCTTAAGGCCTGGGCACAAGTGCAGTGCTGGCTAGGATCAAGGCAGGGGCCACAAGTGCCAGCTAGGCTTAAGGCATGGGCACAAGTGCCAGCCAGGCTTAAGGCCTGGGCACAAGTGCGGGCTAGGCTTAAGGCCTGGGCACAAGTGCGGGCTAGGCTTAAGGCCTGGGCACAAGTGCGGGCTAGGCTTAAGGCAGGGGCACAAGTGCGGGCTAGGCTTAAGGCTGGGGCACAAGTGCGGGCTAGGCTTAAGGCAGGGGCACAAGTGCGGGCTAGGATTAAGGCAGGGGCACAAGTGCGGGCTCGGCTTAAGGCAGGGGCACAAGTGCGGGTTCGGCTTAAGGCAAGGGCACTAGTGCGGGCTCGGCTTAAGGCCGGGGCACAAGTGCGGGCTAGGCTTAAGGCCGGGGCACAAGTGCGGGCTAGGCTTAAGGCCTGGGCACAAGTGCGGGCTAAGCTTAAGGCCGGGGCACAAGTGCGGGCTAAGCTTAAGGCCGGGGCACAAGTGCGGGCTAGGCTTAAGGCCGGGGCACAAGTGCGGGCTAGGCTTAAGGCCTGGGCACAAGTGCGTGCTAGGCTCAAGGCCTGGGCACAAGTGCGGGCTAGGCTTAAGGCAGGGGCACAAGTGCGGGCTAGGCTTAAGGCAGGGGCACAAGTGCGGGCTAGGCTTAAGGCAGGGGCACAAGTGCGGGCTAGGATTAAGGCAGGGGCACAAGTGCGGGCTCGGCTTAAGGCAGGGGCACAAGTGCGGGTTCGGCTTAAGGCAGGGGCACTGGTGCGGGCTCGGCTTAAGGCCGGGGCACAAGTGCGGGCTCGGCTTAAGGCCGGGGTCACAAGTGCGGGCTCGGCTTAAGGCCGGGGCACAAGTGCGGGCTCGGCTTAAGGCCGGGGCAAAAGTGTGGGCTCGGCTTAAGGCCGGGGCACAAGTGCGGGCTCGGCTTAAGGCCGGGGCACAAGTGCGGGCTAGGCTTAAGGCCGGGGCACAAGTGCGGGCTGGGCTTAAGGCCAGGGCACAAGTGCGGGCTAGGCTTAAGGCCGGGGCACAAGTGCGGGCTAGGCTTAAGGCCTGGGCACAAGTGCGGGCTAAGCTTAAGGCCGGGGCACAAGTGCGGGCTAAGCTTAAGGCCGGGGCACAAGTGCGGGCTAGGCTTAAGGCCGGGGCACAAGTGCGGGCTAGGCTTAAGGCCTGGGCACAAGTGCGGGCTAGGCTTAAGGCCTGGGCACAAGTGCGGGCTAGGCTTAACGCCTGGGCACAAGTGCGGGCTAGGCTTAAGGCCTGGGCACAAGTGCGGGCTAGGCTTAAGGCCTGGGCACAAGTGCGGGCTAGGCTTAAGGCCTGGGCACAAGTGCGGGCTAGGCTTAAGGCCTGGGCACAAGTGCGGGCTAGGCTTAAGGCCTGGGCACAAGTGCGGGCTAGGCTTAAGGCCTGGGCACAAGTGCGGGCTAGGCTTAAGGCCTGGGCACAAGTGCGGGCTAGGCTTAAGGCCTGGGCACAAGTGCGGGCTAGGCTTAAGGCCTGGGCACAAGTGCGGGCTAGGCTTAAGGCCTGGGCACAAGTGCGGGCTAGGCTTAAGGCCTGGGCACAAGTGCAGGCTAGGCTTAAGGCCTGGGCACAAGTGCGGGCTAGGCTTAAGGCAGGGGCACAAGTGCGGGCTAGGTTTAAGGCCTGGGCACAAGTGCGGGCTAGGCTTAAGGCCTGGGCACAAGTGCGGGCTAGGATCAAGGCAGGGGGCACAAGTGCGGGCTAGGATCAAGGCAGGGGGCACAAGTGCGGGCTAGGCTTAACGCCTGGGCACAAGTGCAGGCTAGGCTTAAGGCCTGGGCACAAGTGCAGGCTAGGCTTAAGGCCTGGGCACAAGTGCAGTGCTGGCTAGGATCAAGGCAAAGGCCACAAGTGCCAGCTAGGCTTAAGGCATGGGCACAAGTGTGGGCTAGGCTTAAGGCCTAGGCACAAGTGCGGGCTAGGCTTAAGGCCTGGGCACAAGTGCGGGCTAGGCTTAAGGCCTGGGCACAAGTGCGGGCTAGGCTTAAGGCCTGGGCACAAGTGCGGGCTAGGCTTAAGGCCGGGGCACAAGTGCGGGCTAGGCTTAAGGCCGGGGCACAAGTGCGGGCTAGGCTTAAGGCCTGGGCACAAGTGCGGGCTAGGCTTAAGGCCTGGGCACAAGTGCGGGCTAGGATCAAGGCAGGGGGCACAAGTGCGGGCTAGGATCAAGGCAGGGGGCACAAGTGCGGGCTAGGCTTAACGCCTGGGCACAAGTGCAGGCTAGGCTTAAGGCCTGGGCACAAGTGCAGGCTAGGCTTAAGGCCTGGGCACAAGTGCAGTGCTGGCTAGGATCAAGGCAAAGGCCACAAGTGCCAGCTAGGCTTAAGGCATGGGCACAAGTGTGGGCTAGGCTTAAGGCCTAGGCACAAGTGCGGGCTAGGCTTAAGGCCTGGGCACAAGTGCGGGCAAGGCTTAAGGCCTGGGCACAATTGCGGGCTAGGCTTAAGGCCTGGGCACAAGTGCAGGCTAGGCTTAAGGCCTGGGCACAAGTGCAGGCTAGGCTTAAGGCCTGGGCACAAGTGCAGTGCTGGCTAGGATCAAGGCAGGGGCCACAAGTGCCGGCTAGGCTTAAGGCATGGGCACAAGTGCTGGCTAGGATCAAGGCAGGAGGCACAAGTGCGGGCTAGGCTTAAGGCCTGGGCACAAGTGCGGGTGAGGCTTAAGGCCTGGGCACAAGTGCGGGCTAGGCTTAAGGCCTGGGCACAAGTGCGGGCTAAGCTTAAGGCCGGGGCACAAGTGCGGGCTAGGCTTAAGGCCGGAGCACAAGTGCGGGCTAGGCTTAAGGCCTGGGCACAAGTGCGGGCTAGGCTTAAGGCCTGGGCACAAGTGCGGGTTAGGCTTAAGGCCTGGGCACAAGTGCGGGCTAGGCTTAAGGCCTGGGCACAAGTGCGGGCTAGGCTTAAGGCCTGGGCACAAGTGCAGGCTAGGCTTCAGGCCTGGGCACAAGTGCAGGCTAGGCTTAAGGCCTGGGCACAAGTGCAGTGCTGGCTGGGATCAAGGCAGGGGCCACAAGTGCCGGCTAGGCTTAAGGCATGGGCACAAGTGCCAGCCAGGCTTAAGGCCTAGGCACAAGTGCGGGCTAGGCTTAAGGCCTGGGCACAAGTGCGGGCTAGGCTTAAGGCCTGGGCACAAGTGCGGGCTAGGCTTAAGGCCTGGGCACAAGTGCGGGCTAGGCTTAAGGCCTGGGCACAAGTGCGGGCTAGGCTTAAGGCCTGGGCACAAGTGCGGGCTAGGCTTAAGGCCTGGGCACAAGTGCGGGCTAGGCTTAAGGCCTGGGCACAAGTGCGGGCTAGGCTTAACGCCTGGGCACAAGTGCGGGCTAGGCTTAAGGCCTGGGCACAAGTGCGGGCTAGGCTTAAGGCCTGGGCACAAGTGCGGGCTAGGCTTAAGGCCTGGGCACAAGTGCGGGCTAGGCTTAAGGCCTGGGCACAAGTGCGGGCTAGGCTTAAGGCCTGGGCACAAGTGCGGGCTAGGCTTAAGGCCTGGGCACAAGTGCGGGCTAGGCTTAAGGCCTGGGCACAAGTGCGGGCTAGGCTTAAGGCCTGGGCACAAGTGCGGGCTAGGCTTAAGGCCTGGGCACAAGTGCAGGCTAGGCTTAAGGCCTGGGCACAAGTGCGGGCTAGGCTTAAGGCAGGGGCACAAGTGCGGGCTAGGTTTAAGGCCTGGGCACAAGTGCGGGCTAGGCTTAAGGCCTGGGCACAAGTGCGGGCTAGGATCAAGGCAGGGGGCACAAGTGCGGGCTAGGATCAAGGCAGGGGGCACAAGTGCGGGCTAGGCTTAACGCCTGGGCACAAGTGCAGGCTAGGCTTAAGGCCTGGGCACAAGTGCAGGCTAGGCTTAAGGCCTGGGCACAAGTGCAGTGCTGGCTAGGATCAAGGCAAAGGCCACAAGTGCCAGCTAGGCTTAAGGCATGGGCACAAGTGTGGGCTAGGCTTAAGGCCTAGGCACAAGTGCGGGCTAGGCTTAAGGCCTGGGCACAAGTGCGAGCTAGGCTTAAGGCCTGGGCACAAGTGCGGGCTAGGCTTAAGGCCTGGGCACAAGTGCGGGCTAGGCTTAAGGCCGGGGCACAAGTGCGGGCTAGGCTTAAGGCCGGGGCACAAGTGCGGGCTAGGCTTAAGGCCTGGGCACAAGTGCGGGCTAGGCTTAAGGCCTGGGCACAAGTGCGGGCTAGGATCAAGGCAGGGGGCACAAGTGCGGGCTAGGATCAAGGCAGGGGGCACAAGTGCGGGCTAGGCTTAACGCCTGGGCACAAGTGCAGGCTAGGCTTAAGGCCTGGGCACAAGTGCAGGCTAGGCTTAAGGCCTGGGCACAAGTGCAGTGCTGGCTAGGATCAAGGCAAAGGCCACAAGTGCCAGCTAGGCTTAAGGCATGGGCACAAGTGTGGGCTAGGCTTAAGGCCTAGGCACAAGTGCGGGCTAGGCTTAAGGCCTGGGCACAAGTGCGGGCTGGGCTTAAGGCCTGGGCACAAGTGCGGGCTAGGCTTAAGGCCTGGGCACAAGTGCGGGCTAGGCTTAAGGCCGGGGCACAAGTGCGGGCTAGGCTTAAGGCCGGGGCACAAGTGCGGGCTAGGCTTAAGGCAGGGGCACAAGTGCGGGCTAGGATCAAGGCAGGGGGCACAAGTGCGGGCTAGGCTTAAGGCCTGGGCACAAGTGCGGGCTAGGCTTAAGGCCTGGGCACAAGTGCAGTGCTGGCTAGGATCAAGGCAGGGGCCACAAGTGCCAGCTAGGCTTAAGGCATGGGCACAAGTGCCAGCCAGGCTTAAGGCCTGGGCACAAGTGCGGGCTAGGCTTAAGGCCTGGGCACAAGTGCGGGCTAGGCTTAAGGCCTGGGCACAAGTGCGGGCTAAGCTTAAGGCCGGGGCACAAGTGCGGGCTAGGCTTAAGGCCGGGGCACAAGTGCGGGCTAGGCTTAAGGCCTGGGCACAAGTGCGGGCTAGGCTTACGGCCTGGGCACAAGTGCGGGCTAGGCTTTAGGCCTGGGCACAAGTGCGGGCTAGGCTTAAGGCCTGGGCACAAGTGCGGGCTAGGCTTAAGGCCTGGGCACAAGTGCGGGCTAGGCTTAACGCCTGGGCACAAGTGCGGGCTAGGCTTAAGGCCTGGGCACAAGTGCGGGCTAGGCTTAAGGCCTGGGCACAAGTGCGGGCTAGGCTTAAGGCCTGGGCACAAGTGCGGGCTAGGCTTAAGGCCTGGGCACAAGTGCGGGCTAGGCTTAAGGCCTGGGCACAAGTGCGTGCTAGGCTTAAGGCCTGGGCACAAGTGCGGGCTAGGCTTAAGGCCTGGGCACAAGTGCGGGCTAGGCTTAAGGCCTGGGCATAAGTGCGGGCTAGGCTTAAGGCCTGGGCACAAGTGCGGGCTAGGCTTAAGGCCTGGGCACAAGTGCGGGCTAGGCTTAAGGCCTGGGCACAAGTGCAGGCTAGGCTTAAGGCCTGGGCACAAGTGCGGGCTAGGCTTAAGGCAGGGGCACAAGTGCGGGCTAGGTTTAAGGCCTGGGCACAAGTGCGGGCTAGGCTTAAGGCCTGGGCACAAGTGCGGGCTAGGATCACGGCAGGGGGCACAAGTGCGGGCTAGGATCAAGGCAGGGGGCACAAGTGCGGGCTAGGCTTAACGCCTGGGCACAAGTGCAGGCTAGGCTTAAGGCCTGGGCACAAGTGCAGGCTAGGCTTAAGGCCTGGGCACAAGTGCAGTGCTGGCTAGGATCAAGGCAAAGGCCACAAGTGCCAGCTAGGCTTAAGGCATGGGCACAAGTGTGGGCTAGGCTTAAGGCCTAGGCACAAGTGCGGGCTAGGCTTAAGGCCTGGGCACAAGTGCGGGCTAGGCTTAAGGCCTGGGCACAAGTGCGGGCTAGGCTTAAGGCCTGGGCACAAGTGCGGGCTAGGCTTAAGGCCGGGGCACAAGTGCGGGCTAGGCTTAAGGCCGGGGCACAAGTGCGGGCTAGGCTTAAGGCCTGGGCACAAGTGCGGGCTAGGCTTAAGGCCTGGGCACAAGTGCGGGCTAGGATCAAGGCAGGGGGCACAAGTGCGGGCTAGGATCAAGGCAGGGGGCACAAGTGCGGGCTAGGCTTAACGCCTGGGCACAAGTGCAGGCTAGGCTTAAGGCCTGGGCACAAGTGCAGGCTAGGCTTAAGGCCTGGGCACAAGTGCAGTGCTGGCTAGGATCAAGGCAAAGGCCACAAGTGCCAGCTAGGCTTAAGGCATGGGCACAAGTGTGGGCTAGGCTTAAGGCCTAGGCACAAGTGCGGGCTAGGCTTAAGGCCTGGGCACAAGTGCGGGCTAGGCTTAAGGCCTGGGCACAAGTGCGGGCTAGGTTTAAGGCCTGGGCACAAGTGCGGGCTAGGCTTAAGGCCGGGGCACAAGTGCGGGCTAGGCTTAAGGCCGGGGCACAAGTGCGGGCTAGGCTTAAGGCCTGGGCACAAGTGCGGGCTAGGCATAAGGCCTGGGCACAAGTGCGGGCTAAGCTTAAGGCCGGGGCACAAGTGCGGGCTAGGCTTAAGGCCGGGGCACAAGTGCGGGCTAGGCTTAAGGCCTGGGCACAAGTGCGGGCTAGGCTTAAGGCCTGGGCACAAGTGCGGGCTAGGCTTTAGGCCTGGGCACAAGTGCGGGCTAGGCTTAAGGCCTGGGCAAAAGTGCGGGCTAGGCTTAAGGCCTGGGCACAAGTGCGGGCTAGGCTTTAGGCCTGGGCACAAGTGCGGGCTAGGCTTAAGGCCTGGGCACAAGTGCGGGCTAGGCTTAAGGCCTGGGCACAAGTGCGGGCTAGGCTTAAGGCCTGGGCAAAAGTGCGGGCTAGGCTTAAGGCCTGGGCACAAGTGCGGGCTAGGCTTAAGGCCTGGGCACAAGTGCGGGCTAGGCTTAAGGCAGGGGCACAAGTGCGGGCTAGGCTTAAGGCTGGGGCACAAGTGCGGGCTAGGCTTAAGGCCTGGGCACAAGTGCGGGCTAGGCTTAAGGCCGGGGCACAAGTGCGGGCTAGGCTTAAGGCCGGGGCACAAGTGCGGGCTAGGCTTAAGGCCTGGGCACAAGTGCGGGCTAGGCTTAAGGCCTGGGCACAAGTGCAGTGCTGGCTAGGATCAAGGCAAAGGCCACAAGTGCCAGCTAGGCTTAAGGCATGGGCACAAGTGTGGGCTAGGCTTAAGGCCTAGGCACAAGTGCGGGCTAGGCTTAAGGCCTGGGCACAAGTGCGAGCTAGGCTTAAGGCCTGGGCACAAGTGCGGGCTAGGCTTAAGGCCTGGGCACAAGTGCGGGCTAGGCTTAAGGCCGGGGCACAAGTGCGGGCTAGGCTTAAGGCCGGGGCACAAGTGCGGGCTAGGCTTAAGGCCTGGGCACAAGTGCGGGCTAGGCTTAAGGCCTGGGCACAAGTGCGGGCTAGGATCAAGGCAGGGGGCACAAGTGCGGGCTAGGATCAAGGCAGGGGGCACAAGTGCGGGCTAGGCTTAACGCCTGGGCACAAGTGCAGGCTAGGCTTAAGGCCTGGGCACAAGTGCAGGCTAGGCTTAAGGCCTGGGCACAAGTGCAGTGCTGGCTAGGATCAAGGCAAAGGCCACAAGTGCCAGCTAGGCTTAAGGCATGGGCACAAGTGTGGGCTAGGCTTAAGGCCTAGGCACAAGTGCGGGCTAGGCTTAAGGCCTGGGCACAAGTGCGGGCTGGGCTTAAGGCCTGGGCACAAGTGCGGGCTAGGCTTAAGGCCTGGGCACAAGTGCGGGCTAGGCTTAAGGCCGGGGCACAAGTGCGGGCTAGGCTTAAGGCCGGGGCACAAGTGCGGGCTAGGCTTAAGGCAGGGGCACAAGTGCGGGCTAGGATCAAGGCAGGGGGCACAAGTGCGGGCTAGGCTTAAGGCCTGGGCACAAGTGCGGGCTAGGCTTAAGGCCTGGGCACAAGTGCAGTGCTGGCTAGGATCAAGGCAGGGGCCACAAGTGCCAGCTAGGCTTAAGGCATGGGCACAAGTGCCAGCCAGGCTTAAGGCCTGGGCACAAGTGCGGGCTAGGCTTAAGGCCGGGGCACAAGTGCGGGCTAGGCTTAAGGCCTGGGCACAAGTGCGGGCTAGGCTTAAGGCCGGGGCACAAGTGCGGGCTAGGCTTAAGGCCGGGGCACAAGTGCGGGCTAGGCTTAAGGCCTGGGCACAAGTGCTGGCTAGGCTTAAGGCCTGGGCACAAGTGCGGGCTAAGCTTAAGGCCGGGGCACAAGTGCGGGCTAAGCTTAAGGCCGGGGCACAAGTGCGGGCTAGGCTTAAGGCCGGGGCACAAGTGCGGGCTAGGCTTAAGGCCTGGGCACAAGTGCGTGCTAGGCTTAAGGCCTGGGCACAAGTGCGGGCTAGGCTTAAGGCCTGGGCACAAGTGCGGGCTAGGCTTAAAGCCTGGGCACAAGTGCGGGCTAGGCTTAAGGCCTGGGCACAAGTGTGGGCTAGGCTTAAGGCAGGGGCACAAGTGCGGGCTAGGATCAAGGCAGGGGGCACAAGTGCGGGCTAGGCTTAAGGCCTGGGCACAAGTGCGGGCTAGGCTTAAGGCCTGGGCACAAGTGCAGTGCTGGCTAGGATCAAGGCAGGGGCCACAAGTGCCAGCTAGGCTTAAGGCATGGGCACAAGTGCCAGCCAGGCTTAAGGCCTGGGCACAAGTGCGGGCTAGGCTTAAGGCCTGGGCACAAGTGCGGGCTAGGCTTAAGGCCTGGGCACAAGTGCGGGCTAGGCTTAAGGCAGGGGCACAAGTGCGGGCTAGGCTTAAGGCTGGGGCACAAGTGCGGGCTAGGCTTAAGGCAGGGGCACAAGTGCGGGCTAGGATTAAGGCAGGGGCACAAGTGCGGGCTCGGCTTAAGGCAGGGGCACAAGTGCGGGTTCGGCTTAAGGCAAGGGCACTAGTGCGGGCTCGGCTTAAGGCCGGGGCACAAGTGCGGGCTAGGCTTAAGGCCGGGGCACAAGTGCGGGCTAGGCTTAAGGCCTGGGCACAAGTGCGGGCTAAGCTTAAGGCCGGGGCACAAGTGCGGGCTAAGCTTAAGGCCGGGGCACAAGTGCGGGCTAGGCTTAAGGCCGGGGCACAAGTGCGGGCTAGGCTTAAGGCCTGGGCACAAGTGCGTGCTAGGCTCAAGGCCTGGGCACAAGTGCGGGCTAGGCTTAAGGCAGGGGCACAAGTGCGGGCTAGGCTTAAGGCAGGGGCACAAGTGCGGGCTAGGCTTAAGGCAGGGGCACAAGTGCGGGCTAGGATTAAGGCAGGGGCACAAGTGCGGGCTCGGCTTAAGGCAGGGGCACAAGTGCGGGTTCGGCTTAAGGCAGGGGCACTGGTGCGGGCTCGGCTTAAGGCCGGGGCACAAGTGCGGGCTCGGCTTAAGGCCGGGGTCACAAGTGCGGGCTCGGCTTAAGGCCGGGGCACAAGTGCGGGCTCGGCTTAAGGCCGGGGCAAAAGTGTGGGCTCGGCTTAAGGCCGGGGCACAAGTGCGGGCTCGGCTTAAGGCCGGGGCACAAGTGCGGGCTAGGCTTAAGGCCGGGGCACAAGTGCGGGCTGGGCTTAAGGCCAGGGCACAAGTGCGGGCTAGGCTTAAGGCCGGGGCACAAGTGCGGGCTAGGCTTAAGGCCTGGGCACAAGTGCGGGCTAAGCTTAAGGCCGGGGCACAAGTGCGGGCTAAGCTTAAGGCCGGGGCACAAGTGCGGGCTAGGCTTAAGGCCGGGGCACAAGTGCGGGCTAGGCTTAAGGCCTGGGCACAAGTGCGGGCTAGGCTTAAGGCCTGGGCACAAGTGCGGGCTAGGCTTAACGCCTGGGCACAAGTGCGGGCTAGGCTTAAGGCCTGGGCACAAGTGCGGGCTAGGCTTAAGGCCTGGGCACAAGTGCGGGCTAGGCTTAAGGCCTGGGCACAAGTGCGGGCTAGGCTTAAGGCCTGGGCACAAGTGCGGGCTAGGCTTAAGGCCTGGGCACAAGTGCGGGCTAGGCTTAAGGCCTGGGCACAAGTGCGGGCTAGGCTTAAGGCCTGGGCACAAGTGCGGGCTAGGCTTAAGGCCTGGGCACAAGTGCGGGCTAGGCTTAAGGCCTGGGCACAAGTGCGGGCTAGGCTTAAGGCCTGGGCACAAGTGCGGGCTAGGCTTAAGGCCTGGGCACAAGTGCAGGCTAGGCTTAAGGCCTGGGCACAAGTGCGGGCTAGGCTTAAGGCAGGGGCACAAGTGCGGGCTAGGTTTAAGGCCTGGGCACAAGTGCGGGCTAGGCTTAAGGCCTGGGCACAAGTGCGGGCTAGGCTTAAGGCCGGGGCACAAGTGCGGGCTAGGCTTAAGGCCGGGGCACAAGTGCGGGCTAGGCTTAAGGCCTGGGCACAAGTGCGGGCTAGGCTTAAGGCCTGGGCACAAGTGCGGGCTAGGATCAAGGCAGGGGGCACAAGTGCGGGCTAGGATCAAGGCAGGGGGCACAAGTGCGGGCTAGGCTTAACGCCTGGGCACAAGTGCAGGCTAGGCTTAAGGCCTGGGCACAAGTGCAGGCTAGGCTTAAGGCCTGGGCACAAGTGCAGTGCTGGCTAGGATCAAGGCAAAGGCCACAAGTGCCAGCTAGGCTTAAGGCATGGGCACAAGTGTGGGCTAGGCTTAAGGCCTAGGCACAAGTGCGGGCTAGGCTTAAGGCCTGGGCACAAGTGCGGGCAAGGCTTAAGGCCTGGGCACAATTGCGGGCTAGGCTTAAGGCCTGGGCACAAGTGCAGGCTAGGCTTAAGGCCTGGGCACAAGTGCAGGCTAGGCTTAAGGCCTGGGCACAAGTGCAGTGCTGGCTAGGATCAAGGCAGGGGCCACAAGTGCCGGCTAGGCTTAAGGCATGGGCACAAGTGCTGGCTAGGATCAAGGCAGGAGGCACAAGTGCGGGCTAGGCTTAAGGCCTGGGCACAAGTGCGGGTGAGGCTTAAGGCCTGGGCACAAGTGCGGGCTAGGCTTAAGGCCTGGGCACAAGTGCGGGCTAAGCTTAAGGCCGGGGCACAAGTGCGGGCTAGGCTTAAGGCCGGAGCACAAGTGCGGGCTAGGCTTAAGGCCTGGGCACAAGTGCGGGCTAGGCTTAAGGCCTGGGCACAAGTGCGGGTTAGGCTTAAGGCCTGGGCACAAGTGCGGGCTAGGCTTAAGGCCTGGGCACAAGTGCGGGCTAGGCTTAAGGCCTGGGCACAAGTGCAGGCTAGGCTTCAGGCCTGGGCACAAGTGCAGGCTAGGCTTAAGGCCTGGGCACAAGTGCAGTGCTGGCTGGGATCAAGGCAGGGGCCACAAGTGCCGGCTAGGCTTAAGGCATGGGCACAAGTGCCAGCCAGGCTTAAGGCCTAGGCACAAGTGCGGGCTAGGCTTAAGGCCTGGGCACAAGTGCGGGCTAGGCTTAAGGCCTGGGCACAAGTGCGGGCTAGGCTTAAGGCCTGGGCACAAGTGCGGGCTAGGCTTAAGGCCTGGGCACAAGTGCGGGCTAGGCTTAAGGCCTGGGCACAAGTGCGGGCTAGGCTTAAGGCCTGGGCACAAGTGCGGGCTAGGCTTAAGGCCTGGGCACAAGTGCGGGCTAGGCTTAACGCCTGGGCACAAGTGCGGGCTAGGCTTAAGGCCTGGGCACAAGTGCGGGCTAGGCTTAAGGCCTGGGCACAAGTGCGGGCTAGGCTTAAGGCCTGGGCACAAGTGCGGGCTAGGCTTAAGGCCTGGGCACAAGTGCGGGCTAGGCTTAAGGCCTGGGCACAAGTGCGGGCTAGGCTTAAGGCCTGGGCACAAGTGCGGGCTAGGCTTAAGGCCTGGGCACAAGTGCGGGCTAGGCTTAAGGCCTGGGCACAAGTGCGGGCTAGGCTTAAGGCCTGGGCACAAGTGCAGGCTAGGCTTAAGGCCTGGGCACAAGTGCGGGCTAGGCTTAAGGCAGGGGCACAAGTGCGGGCTAGGTTTAAGGCCTGGGCACAAGTGCGGGCTAGGCTTAAGGCCTGGGCACAAGTGCGGGCTAGGATCAAGGCAGGGGGCACAAGTGCGGGCTAGGATCAAGGCAGGGGGCACAAGTGCGGGCTAGGCTTAACGCCTGGGCACAAGTGCAGGCTAGGCTTAAGGCCTGGGCACAAGTGCAGGCTAGGCTTAAGGCCTGGGCACAAGTGCAGTGCTGGCTAGGATCAAGGCAAAGGCCACAAGTGCCAGCTAGGCTTAAGGCATGGGCACAAGTGTGGGCTAGGCTTAAGGCCTAGGCACAAGTGCGGGCTAGGCTTAAGGCCTGGGCACAAGTGCGAGCTAGGCTTAAGGCCTGGGCACAAGTGCGGGCTAGGCTTAAGGCCTGGGCACAAGTGCGGGCTAGGCTTAAGGCCGGGGCACAAGTGCGGGCTAGGCTTAAGGCCGGGGCACAAGTGCGGGCTAGGCTTAAGGCCTGGGCACAAGTGCGGGCTAGGCTTAAGGCCTGGGCACAAGTGCGGGCTAGGATCAAGGCAGGGGGCACAAGTGCGGGCTAGGATCAAGGCAGGGGGCACAAGTGCGGGCTAGGCTTAACGCCTGGGCACAAGTGCAGGCTAGGCTTAAGGCCTGGGCACAAGTGCAGGCTAGGCTTAAGGCCTGGGCACAAGTGCAGTGCTGGCTAGGATCAAGGCAAAGGCCACAAGTGCCAGCTAGGCTTAAGGCATGGGCACAAGTGTGGGCTAGGCTTAAGGCCTAGGCACAAGTGCGGGCTAGGCTTAAGGCCTGGGCACAAGTGCGGGCTGGGCTTAAGGCCTGGGCACAAGTGCGGGCTAGGCTTAAGGCCTGGGCACAAGTGCGGGCTAGGCTTAAGGCCGGGGCACAAGTGCGGGCTAGGCTTAAGGCCGGGGCACAAGTGCGGGCTAGGCTTAAGGCAGGGGCACAAGTGCGGGCTAGGATCAAGGCAGGGGGCACAAGTGCGGGCTAGGCTTAAGGCCTGGGCACAAGTGCGGGCTAGGCTTAAGGCCTGGGCACAAGTGCAGTGCTGGCTAGGATCAAGGCAGGGGCCACAAGTGCCAGCTAGGCTTAAGGCATGGGCACAAGTGCCAGCCAGGCTTAAGGCCTGGGCACAAGTGCGGGCTAGGCTTAAGGCCTGGGCACAAGTGCGGGCTAGGCTTAAGGCCTGGGCACAAGTGCGGGCTAAGCTTAAGGCCGGGGCACAAGTGCGGGCTAGGCTTAAGGCCGGGGCACAAGTGCGGGCTAGGCTTAAGGCCTGGGCACAAGTGCGGGCTAGGCTTACGGCCTGGGCACAAGTGCGGGCTAGGCTTTAGGCCTGGGCACAAGTGCGGGCTAGGCTTAAGGCCTGGGCACAAGTGCGGGCTAGGCTTAAGGCCTGGGCACAAGTGCGGGCTAGGCTTAACGCCTGGGCACAAGTGCGGGCTAGGCTTAAGGCCTGGGCACAAGTGCGGGCTAGGCTTAAGGCCTGGGCACAAGTGCGGGCTAGGCTTAAGGCCTGGGCACAAGTGCGGGCTAGGCTTAAGGCCTGGGCACAAGTGCGGGCTAGGCTTAAGGCCTGGGCACAAGTGCGTGCTAGGCTTAAGGCCTGGGCACAAGTGCGGGCTAGGCTTAAGGCCTGGGCACAAGTGCGGGCTAGGCTTAAGGCCTGGGCATAAGTGCGGGCTAGGCTTAAGGCCTGGGCACAAGTGCGGGCTAGGCTTAAGGCCTGGGCACAAGTGCGGGCTAGGCTTAAGGCCTGGGCACAAGTGCAGGCTAGGCTTAAGGCCTGGGCACAAGTGCGGGCTAGGCTTAAGGCAGGGGCACAAGTGCGGGCTAGGTTTAAGGCCTGGGCACAAGTGCGGGCTAGGCTTAAGGCCTGGGCACAAGTGCGGGCTAGGATCACGGCAGGGGGCACAAGTGCGGGCTAGGATCAAGGCAGGGGGCACAAGTGCGGGCTAGGCTTAACGCCTGGGCACAAGTGCAGGCTAGGCTTAAGGCCTGGGCACAAGTGCAGGCTAGGCTTAAGGCCTGGGCACAAGTGCAGTGCTGGCTAGGATCAAGGCAAAGGCCACAAGTGCCAGCTAGGCTTAAGGCATGGGCACAAGTGTGGGCTAGGCTTAAGGCCTAGGCACAAGTGCGGGCTAGGCTTAAGGCCTGGGCACAAGTGCGGGCTAGGCTTAAGGCCTGGGCACAAGTGCGGGCTAGGCTTAAGGCCTGGGCACAAGTGCGGGCTAGGCTTAAGGCCGGGGCACAAGTGCGGGCTAGGCTTAAGGCCGGGGCACAAGTGCGGGCTAGGCTTAAGGCCTGGGCACAAGTGCGGGCTAGGCTTAAGGCCTGGGCACAAGTGCGGGCTAGGATCAAGGCAGGGGGCACAAGTGCGGGCTAGGATCAAGGCAGGGGGCACAAGTGCGGGCTAGGCTTAACGCCTGGGCACAAGTGCAGGCTAGGCTTAAGGCCTGGGCACAAGTGCAGGCTAGGCTTAAGGCCTGGGCACAAGTGCAGTGCTGGCTAGGATCAAGGCAAAGGCCACAAGTGCCAGCTAGGCTTAAGGCATGGGCACAAGTGTGGGCTAGGCTTAAGGCCTAGGCACAAGTGCGGGCTAGGCTTAAGGCCTGGGCACAAGTGCGGGCTAGGCTTAAGGCCTGGGCACAAGTGCGGGCTAGGTTTAAGGCCTGGGCACAAGTGCGGGCTAGGCTTAAGGCCGGGGCACAAGTGCGGGCTAGGCTTAAGGCCGGGGCACAAGTGCGGGCTAGGCTTAAGGCCTGGGCACAAGTGCGGGCTAGGCATAAGGCCTGGGCACAAGTGCGGGCTAAGCTTAAGGCCGGGGCACAAGTGCGGGCTAGGCTTAAGGCCGGGGCACAAGTGCGGGCTAGGCTTAAGGCCTGGGCACAAGTGCGGGCTAGGCTTAAGGCCTGGGCACAAGTGCGGGCTAGGCTTTAGGCCTGGGCACAAGTGCGGGCTAGGCTTAAGGCCTGGGCAAAAGTGCGGGCTAGGCTTAAGGCCTGGGCACAAGTGCGGGCTAGGCTTTAGGCCTGGGCACAAGTGCGGGCTAGGCTTAAGGCCTGGGCACAAGTGCGGGCTAGGCTTAAGGCCTGGGCACAAGTGCGGGCTAGGCTTAAGGCCTGGGCAAAAGTGCGGGCTAGGCTTAAGGCCTGGGCACAAGTGCGGGCTAGGCTTAAGGCCTGGGCACAAGTGCGGGCTAGGCTTAAGGCAGGGGCACAAGTGCGGGCTAGGCTTAAGGCTGGGGCACAAGTGCGGGCTAGGCTTAAGGCCTGGGCACAAGTGCGGGCTAGGCTTAAGGCCGGGGCACAAGTGCGGGCTAGGCTTAAGGCCGGGGCACAAGTGCGGGCTAGGCTTAAGGCCTGGGCACAAGTGCGGGCTAGGCTTAAGGCCTGGGCACAAGTGCAGTGCTGGCTAGGATCAAGGCAAAGGCCACAAGTGCCAGCTAGGCTTAAGGCATGGGCACAAGTGTGGGCTAGGCTTAAGGCCTAGGCACAAGTGCGGGCTAGGCTTAAGGCCTGGGCACAAGTGCGAGCTAGGCTTAAGGCCTGGGCACAAGTGCGGGCTAGGCTTAAGGCCTGGGCACAAGTGCGGGCTAGGCTTAAGGCCGGGGCACAAGTGCGGGCTAGGCTTAAGGCCGGGGCACAAGTGCGGGCTAGGCTTAAGGCCTGGGCACAAGTGCGGGCTAGGCTTAAGGCCTGGGCACAAGTGCGGGCTAGGATCAAGGCAGGGGGCACAAGTGCGGGCTAGGATCAAGGCAGGGGGCACAAGTGCGGGCTAGGCTTAACGCCTGGGCACAAGTGCAGGCTAGGCTTAAGGCCTGGGCACAAGTGCAGGCTAGGCTTAAGGCCTGGGCACAAGTGCAGTGCTGGCTAGGATCAAGGCAAAGGCCACAAGTGCCAGCTAGGCTTAAGGCATGGGCACAAGTGTGGGCTAGGCTTAAGGCCTAGGCACAAGTGCGGGCTAGGCTTAAGGCCTGGGCACAAGTGCGGGCTGGGCTTAAGGCCTGGGCACAAGTGCGGGCTAGGCTTAAGGCCTGGGCACAAGTGCGGGCTAGGCTTAAGGCCGGGGCACAAGTGCGGGCTAGGCTTAAGGCCGGGGCACAAGTGCGGGCTAGGCTTAAGGCAGGGGCACAAGTGCGGGCTAGGATCAAGGCAGGGGGCACAAGTGCGGGCTAGGCTTAAGGCCTGGGCACAAGTGCGGGCTAGGCTTAAGGCCTGGGCACAAGTGCAGTGCTGGCTAGGATCAAGGCAGGGGCCACAAGTGCCAGCTAGGCTTAAGGCATGGGCACAAGTGCCAGCCAGGCTTAAGGCCTGGGCACAAGTGCGGGCTAGGCTTAAGGCCGGGGCACAAGTGCGGGCTAGGCTTAAGGCCTGGGCACAAGTGCGGGCTAGGCTTACGGCCTGGGCACAAGTGCGGGCTAGGCTTTAGGCCTGGGCACAAGTGCGGGCTAGGCTTAAGGCCTGGGCACAAGTGCGGGCTAGGCTTAAGGCCTGGGCACAAGTGCGGGCTAGGCTTAAGGCCTGGGCACAAGTGCGGGCTAGGCTTAAGGCCGGGGCACAAGTGCGGGCTAGGCTTAAGGCCTGGGCACAAGTGCGGGCTAGGCTTACGGCCTGGGCACAAGTGCGGGCTAGGCTTTAGGCCTGGGCACAAGTGCGGGCTAGGCTTAAGGCCTGGGCACAAGTGCGGGCTAGGCTTAAGGCCTGGGCACAAGTGCGGGCTAGGCTTAACGCCTGGGCACAAGTGCGGGCTAGGCTTAAGGCCTGGGCACAAGTGCGGGCTAGGCTTAAGGCCTGGGCACAAGTGCGGGCTAGGCTTAAGGCCTGGGCACAAGTGCGGGCTAGGCTTAAGGCCTGGGCACAAGTGCGGGCTAGGCTTAAGGCCTGGGCACAAGTGCGTGCTAGGCTTAAGGCCTGGGCACAAGTGCGGGCTAGGCTTAAGGCCTGGGCACAAGTGCGGGCTAGGCTTAAGGCCTGGGCATAAGTGCGGGCTAGGCTTAAGGCCTGGGCACAAGTGCGGGCTAGGCTTAAGGCCTGGGCACAAGTGCGGGCTAGGCTTAAGGCCTGGGCACAAGTGCAGGCTAGGCTTAAGGCCTGGGCACAAGTGCGGGCTAGGCTTAAGGCAGGGGCACAAGTGCGGGCTAGGTTTAAGGCCTGGGCACAAGTGCGGGCTAGGCTTAAGGCCTGGGCACAAGTGCGGGCTAGGATCACGGCAGGGGGCACAAGTGCGGGCTAGGATCAAGGCAGGGGGCACAAGTGCGGGCTAGGCTTAACGCCTGGGCACAAGTGCAGGCTAGGCTTAAGGCCTGGGCACAAGTGCAGGCTAGGCTTAAGGCCTGGGCACAAGTGCAGTGCTGGCTAGGATCAAGGCAAAGGCCACAAGTGCCAGCTAGGCTTAAGGCATGGGCACAAGTGTGGGCTAGGCTTAAGGCCTAGGCACAAGTGCGGGCTAGGCTTAAGGCCTGGGCACAAGTGCGGGCTAGGCTTAAGGCCTGGGCACAAGTGCGGGCTAGGCTTAAGGCCTGGGCACAAGTGCGGGCTAGGCTTAAGGCCGGGGCACAAGTGCGGGCTAGGCTTAAGGCCGGGGCACAAGTGCGGGCTAGGCTTAAGGCCTGGGCACAAGTGCGGGCTAGGCTTAAGGCCTGGGCACAAGTGCGGGCTAGGATCAAGGCAGGGGGCACAAGTGCGGGCTAGGATCAAGGCAGGGGGCACAAGTGCGGGCTAGGCTTAACGCCTGGGCACAAGTGCAGGCTAGGCTTAAGGCCTGGGCACAAGTGCAGGCTAGGCTTAAGGCCTGGGCACAAGTGCAGTGCTGGCTAGGATCAAGGCAAAGGCCACAAGTGCCAGCTAGGCTTAAGGCATGGGCACAAGTGTGGGCTAGGCTTAAGGCCTAGGCACAAGTGCGGGCTAGGCTTAAGGCCTGGGCACAAGTGCGGGCTAGGCTTAAGGCCTGGGCACAAGTGCGGGCTAGGTTTAAGGCCTGGGCACAAGTGCGGGCTAGGCTTAAGGCCGGGGCACAAGTGCGGGCTAGGCTTAAGGCCGGGGCACAAGTGCGGGCTAGGCTTAAGGCCTGGGCACAAGTGCGGGCTAGGCATAAGGCCTGGGCACAAGTGCGGGCTAAGCTTAAGGCCGGGGCACAAGTGCGGGCTAGGATTAAGGCCGGGGCACAAGTGCGGGCTAGGCTTAAGGCCTGGGCACAAGTGCGGGCTAGGCTTAAGGCCTGGGCACAAGTGCGGGCTAGGCTTTAGGCCTGGGCACAAGTGCGGGCTAGGCTAAAGGCCTGGGCACAAGTGCGGGCTAGGCTTACGGCCTGGGCACAAGTGCGGGCTAGGCTTTAGGCCTGGGCACAAGTGCGGGCTAGGCTTAAGGCCTGGGCACAAGTGCGGGCTAGGCTTAAGGCCTGGGCACAAGTGCGGGCTAGGCTTAAGGCCTGGGCAAAAGTGCGGGCTAGGCTTAAGGCCTGGGCACAAGTGCGGGCTAGGCTTAAGGCCTGGGCACAAGTGCGGGCTAGGCTTAAGGCAGGGGCACAAGTGCGGGCTAGGCTTAAGGCTGGGGCACAAGTGCGGGCTAGGCTTAAGGCAGGGGCACAAGTGCGGGCTAGGATTAAGGCAGGGGCACAAGTGCGGGCTCGGCTTAAGGCAGGGGCACAAGTGCGGGTTCGGCTTAAGGCAAGGGCACTAGTGCGGGCTCGGCTTAAGGCCGGGGCACAAGTGCGGGCTCGGCTTAAGGCCGGGGCACAAGTGCGGGCTCGGCTTAAGGCCGGGGCACAAGTGCGGGCTCGGCTTAAGGCCGGGGCACAAGTGTGGGCTCGGCTTCAGGCCGGGGCACAAGTGCGGGCTCGGCTTAAGGCCGGGGTACAAGTGCGGGCTAGGCTTAAGGCCGGGGCACAAGTGCGGGCTAGGCTTAAGGCCGGGGCACAAGTGCGGGCTAGGCTTAAGGCCTGGGCACAAGTGCGGGCTAAGCTTAAGGCCGGGGCACAAGTGCGGGCTAAGCTTAAGGCCGGGGCACAAGTGCGGGCTAGGCTTAAGGCCGGGGCACAAGTGCGGGCTAGGCTTAAGGCCTGGGCACAAGTGCGTGCTAGGCTCAAGGCCTGGGCACAAGTGCGGGCTAGGCTTAAGGCCTGGGCACAAGTGCAGGCTAGGCTTAAGGCCTGGGCACAAGTGCAGGCTAGGCTTAAGGCCTGGGCACAAGTGCGGGCTAAGCTTAAGGCCGGGGCACAAGTGCGGGCTAGGCTTAAGGCCGGGGCACAAGTGCGGGCTAGGCTTAAGGCCTGGGCACAAGTGCGTGCTAGGCTCAAGGCCTGGGCACAAGTGCGGGCTAGGCTTAAGGCAGGGGCACAAGTGCGTTCTAGGCTTAAGGCAGGGGCACAAGTGCGGGCTAGGATTAAGGCAGGGGCACAAGTGCGGGCTCGGCTTAAGGCAGGGGCACAAGTGCGGGTTCGGCTTAAGGCAGGGGCACTGGTGCGGGCTCGGCTTAAGGCCGGGGCACAAGTGCGGGCTCGGCTTAAGGCCGGGGCACAAGTGCGGGCTCGGCTTAAGGCCGGGGCACAAGTGCGGGCTCGGCTTAAGGCCGGGGCACAAGTGCGGGCTCGGCTTAAGGCCGGGGCACAAGTGCGGGCTCGGCTTAAGGCCGGGGCACAAGTGCGGGCTAGGCTTAAGGCCGGGGCACAAGTGCGGGCTAGGCTTAAGGCCGGGGCACAAGTGCGGGCTAGGCTTAAGGCCGGGGCACAAGTGCGGGCTAGGCTTAAGGCCGGGGCACAAGTGCGGGCTAGGCTTAAGGCCTGGGCACAAGTGCGGGCTAAGCTTAAGGCCTGGGCACAAGTGCGGGCTAAGCTTAAGGCCGGGGCACAAGTTCGGGCTAGGCTTAAGGCCGGGGCACAAGTGCGGGCTAGGCTTAAGGCCTGGGCACAAGTGCGTGCTAGGCTTAAGGCCTGGGCACAAGTGCGGGCTAGGCTTAAGGCCTGGGCACAAGTGCGGGCTAGGCTTAAAGCCTGGGCACAAGTGCGGGCTAGGCTTAAGGCCTGGGCACAAGTGCGGGCTAGGCTTAAGGCAGGGGCACAAGTGCGGGCTAGGATCAAGGCAGGGGGCACAAGTGCGGGCTAGGCTTAAGGCCTGGGCACAAGTGCGGGCTAGGCTTAAGGCCTGGGCACAAGTGCAGTGCTGGCTAGGATCAAGGCAGGGGCCACAAGTGCCAGCTAGGCTTAAGGCATGGGCACAAGTGCGGGCTAGGCTTACGGCCTGGGCACAAGTGCGGGCTAGGCTTTAGGCCTGAGCACAAGTGCGGGCTAGGCTTAAGGCCTGGGCACAAGTGCGGGCTAGGCTTAAGGCCTGGGCACAAGTGCGGGCTAGGCTTAAGGCCTGGGCAAAAGTGCGGGCTAGGCTTAAGGCCTGGGCACAAGTGCGGGCTAGGCTTAAGGCCTGGGCACAAGTGCGGGCTAGGCTTAAGGCCTGGGCACAAGTGCGGGCTAGGCTTAAGGCAGGGGCACAAGTGCGGGCTAGGCTTAAGGCTGGGGCACAAGTGCGGGCTAGGCTTAAGGCAGGGGCACAAGTGCGGGCTAGGATTAAGGCAGGGGCACAAGTGCGGGCTCGGCTTAAGGCAGGGGCACAAGTGCGGGTTCGGCTTAAGGCAAGGGCACTAGTGCGGGCTCGGCTTAAGGCCGGGGCACAAGTGCGGGCTCGGCTTAAGGCCGGGGCACAAGTGCGGGCTAGGCTTAAGGCCGGGGCACAAGTGCGGGCTAGGCTTACGGCCTGGGCACAAGTGCGGGCTAAGCTTAAGGCCGGGGCACAAGTGCGGGCTAAGCTTAAGGCCGGGGCACAAGTGCGGGCTAGGCTTAAGGCCGGGGCACAAGTGCGGGCTAGGCTTAAGGCCTGGGCACAAGTGCGTGCTAGGCTCAAGGCCTGGGCACAAGTGCGGGCTAGGCTTAAGGCAGGGGCACAAGTGCGGGCTAGGCTTAAGGCAGGGGCACAAGTGCGGGCTAGGATTAAGGCAGGGGCACAAGTGCGGGCTCGGCTTAAGGCAGGGGCACAAGTGCGGGTTCGGCTTAAGGCAGGGGCACTGGTGCGGGCTCGGCTTAAGGCCGGGGCACAAGTGCGGGCTCGGCTTAAGGCCGGGGCACAAGTGCGGGCTCGGCTTAAGGCCGGGGCACAAGTGCGGGCTCGGCTTAAGGCCGGGACACAAGTGTGGGCTCGGCTTAAGCCCGGGGCACAAGTGCGGGCTCGGCTTAAGGCCGGGGCACAAGTGCGGGCTAGGCTTAAGGCCGGGGCACAAGTGCGGGCTAGGCTTAAGGCCGGGGCACAAGTGCGGGCTAGGCTTAAGGCCGGGGCACAAGTGCGGGCTAGGCTTAAGGCTGGGGCACAAGTGCGGGCTAGGCTTAAGGCCTGGGCACAAGTGCGGGCTAAGCTTAAGGCCGGGGCACAAGTGCGGGCTAAGCTTAAGGCCAGAGCACAAGTGCGGGCTAGGCTTAAGGCCGGGGCACAAGTGCGGGCTAGGCTTAAGGCCTGGGCACAAGTGCGTGCTAGGCTTAAGGCCTGGGCACAAGTGCGGGCTAGGCTTAAGGCCTGGGCACAAGTGCGGGCTAGGCTTAAAGCCTGGGCACAAGTGCGGGCTAGGCTTAAGGCCTGGGCACAAGTGCGGGCTAGGCTTAAGGCAGGGGCACAAGTGCGGGCTAGGATCAAGGCAGGGGGCACAAGTGCGGGCTAGGCTTAAGGCCTGGGCACAAGTGCGGGCTAGGCTTAAGGCCTGGGCACAAGTGCAGTGCTGGCTAGGATCAAGGCAGGGGCCACAAGTGCCAGCTAGGCTTAAGGCATGGGCACAAGTGCCAGCCAGGCTTAAGGCCTGGGCACAAGTGCGGGCTAGGCTTAAGGCCTGGGCACAAGTGCGGGCTAGGCTTAAGGCCTGGGCACAAGTGCGGGCTAAGCTTAAGGCCGGGGCACAAGTGCGGGCTAGGCTTAAGGCCGGGGCACAAGTGCGGGCTAGGCTTAAGGCCTGGGCACAAGTGCGGGCTAGGCTTACGGCCTGGGCACAAGTGCGGGCTAGGCTTTAGGCCTTGGCACAAGTGCGGGCTAGGCTTAAGGCCTGGGCACAAGTGCGGGCTAGGCTTAAGGCCTGGGCACAATTGCGGGCTAGGCTTAAGGCCTGGGCAAAAGTGCGGGCTAGGCTTAAGGCCTGGGCACAAGTGCGGGCTAGGCTTAAGGCCTGGGCACAAGTGCGGGCTAGGCTTAAGGCCTGGGCACAAGTGCGGGCTAGGCTTAAGGCAGGGGCACAAGTGCGGGCTAGGCTTAAGGCTGTGGCACAAGTGCGGGCTAGGCTTAAGGCAGGGGCACAAGTGCGGGCTAGGATTAAGGCAGGGGCACAAGTGCGGGCTCGGCTTAAGGCAGGGGCACAAGTGCGGGTTCGGCTTAAGGCAAGGGCACTAGTGCGGGCTCGGCTTAAGGCCGGGGCACAAGTGCGGGCTCGGCTTAAGGCCGGGGCACAAGTGCGGGCTAGGCTTAAGGCCGGGGCACAAGTGCGGGCTCGGCTTAAGGCCGGGGTACAAGTGCGGGCTAAGCTTAAGGCCGGGGCACAAGTGTGGGCTCGGCTTAAGGCCGGGGCACAAGTGCGGGCTCGGCTTAAGGCCGTGGCACAAGTGCGGGCTAGGCTTAAGGCCGGGGCACAAGTGCGGGCTAGGCTTAAGGCCAGGGCACAAGTGCGGGCTAGGCTTAAGGCCGGGGCACAAGTGCGGGCTAGGCTTAAGGCCTGGGCACAAGTGCGGGCTAAGCTTAAGGCCGGGGCACAAGTGCTGGCTAAGCTTAAGGCCGGGGCACAAGTGCGGGCTAGGCTTAAGGCCGGGGCACAAGTGCGGGCTAGGCTTAAGGCCTGGGCACAAATGCGTGCTAGGCTTAAGGCCTGGGCACAAGTGCGGGCTAGGCTTAAGGCCTGGGCACAAGTGCGGGCTAGGCTTAAAGCCTGGGCACAAGTGCGGGCTAGGCTTAAGGCCTGGGCACAAGTGCGGGCTAGGCTTAAGGCAGGGGCACAAGTGCGGGCTAGGATCAAGGCAGGGGGCACAAGTGCGGGCTAGGCTTAAGGCCTGGGCACAAGTGCGGGCTAGGCTTAAGGCCTGGGCACAAGTGCAGTGCTGGCTAGGATCAAGGCAGGGGCCACAAGTGCCAGCTAGGCTTAAGGCATGGGCACAAGTGCCAGCCAGGCTTAAGGCCTGGGCACAAGTGCGGGCTAGGCTTAAGGCCTGGGCACAAGTGCGGGCTAGGCTTAAGGCCTGGGCACAAGTGCGGGTTAGGCTTAAGGCCTGGGCACAAGTGCGGGCTAGGCTTAAGGCCTGGGCACAAGTGCGGGCAAGGCTTAAGGCCTGGGCACAATTGCGGGCTAGGCTTAAGGCCTGGGCACAAGTGCAGGCTAGGCTTAAGGCCTGGGCACAAGTGCAGGCTAGGCTTAAGGCCTGGGCACAAGTGCAGTGCTGGCTAGGATCAAGGCAGGGGCCACAAGTGCCGGCTAGGCTTAAGGCATGGGCACAAGTGCTGGCTAGGATCAAGGCAGGAGGCACAAGTGCGGGCTAGGCTTAAGGCCTGGGCACAAGTGCGGGTGAGGCTTAAGGCCTGGGCACAAGTGCGGGCTAGGCTTAAGGCCTGGGCACAAGTGCGGGCTAAGCTTAAGGCCGGGGCACAAGTGCGGGCTAGGCTTAAGGCCGGAGCACAAGTGCGGGCTAGGCTTAAGGCCTGGGCACAAGTGCGGGCTAGGCTTAAGGCCTGGGCACAAGTGCGGGTTAGGCTTAAGGCCTGGGCACAAGTGCGGGCTAGGCTTAAGGCAGGGGCACAAGTGCGGGCTAGGTTTAAGGCCTGGGCACAAGTGCGGGCTAGGCTTAAGGCCTGGGCACAAGTGCGGGCTAGGCTTAAGGCCTGGGCACAAGTGCGGGTTAGGCTTAAGGCCTGGGCACAAGTGCGGGCTAGGCTTAAGGCAGGGGCACAAGTGCGGGCTAGGTTTAAGGCCTGGGCACAAGTGCGGGCTAGGCTTAAGGCCTGGGCACAAGTGCGGGCTAGGATCAAGGCAGGGGGCACAAGTGCGGGCTAGGATCAAGGCAGGGGGCACAAGTGCGGGCTAGGCTTAACGCCTGGGCACAAGTGCAGGCTAGGCTTAAGGCCTGGGCACAAGTGCAGGCTAGGCTTAAGGCCTGGGCACAAGTGCAGTGCTGGCTAGGATCAAGGCAAAGGCCACAAGTGCCAGCTAGGCTTAAGGCATGGGCACAAGTGTGGGCTAGGCTTAAGGCCTAGGCACAAGTGCGGGCTAGGCTTAAGGCCTGGGCACAAGTGCGGGCTAGGCTTAAGGCCTGGGCACAAGTGCGGGCTAGGCTTAAGGCCTGGGCACAAGTGCGGGCTAGGCTTAAGGCCGGGGCACAAGTGCGGGCTAGGCTTAAGGCCGGGGCACAAGTGCGGGCTAGGCTTAAGGCCTGGGCACAAGTGCGGGCTAGGCTTAAGGCCTGGGCACAAGTGCGGGCTAGGATCAAGGCAGGGGGCACAAGTGCGGGCTAGGATCAAGGCAGGGGGCACAAGTGCGGGCTAGGCTTAACGCCTGGGCACAAGTGCAGGCTAGGCTTAAGGCCTGGGCACAAGTGCAGGCTAGGCTTAAGGCCTGGGCACAAGTGCAGTGCTGGCTAGGATCAAGGCAAAGGCCACAAGTGCCAGCTAGGCTTAAGGCATGGGCACAAGTGTGGGCTAGGCTTAAGGCCTAGGCACAAGTGCGGGCTAGGCTTAAGGCCTGGGCACAAGTGCGGGCAAGGCTTAAGGCCTGGGCACAATTGCGGGCTAGGCTTAAGGCCTGGGCACAAGTGCAGGCTAGGCTTAAGGCCTGGGCACAAGTGCAGGCTAGGCTTAAGGCCTGGGCACAAGTGCAGTGCTGGCTAGGATCAAGGCAGGGGCCACAAGTGCCGGCTAGGCTTAAGGCATGGGCACAAGTGCTGGCTAGGATTAAGGCAGGAGGCACAAGTGCGGGCTAGGCTTAAGGCCTGGGCACAAGTGCGGGTGAGGCTTAAGGCCTGGGCACAAGTGCGGGCTAGGCTTAAGGCCTGGGCACAAGTGCGGGCTAAGCTTAAGGCCGGGGCACAAGTGCGGGCTAGGCTTAAGGCCGGAGCACAAGTGCGGGCTAGGCTTAAGGCCTGGGCACAAGTGCGGGCTAGGCTTAAGGCCTGGGCACAAGTGCGGGCTAGGCTTAAGGCCTGGGCACAAGTGCGGGTTAGGCTTAAGGCCTGGGCACAAGTGCGGGCTAGGCTTAAGGCCTGGGCACAAGTGCGGGCTAGGCTTAAGGCCTGGGCACAAGTGCGGGCAAGGCTTAAGGCCTGGGCACAAGTGCAGGCTAGGCTTCAGGCCTGGGCACAAGTGCAGGCTAGGCTTAAGGCCTGGGCACAAGTGCAGTGCTGGCTAGGATCAAGGCAGGGGCCACAAGTGCCGGCTAGGCTTAAGGCATGGGCACAAGTGCCAGCCAGGCTTAAGGCCTAGGCACAAGTGCGGGCT
>NW_027194625.1:0-53218 GCF_032444005.1 Ranitomeya imitator
ATGATGAAAAGTGTGATATGTTTTCAGGTATCTCCTGTACTAATAGAGCCACATGCTCACCGGTTTGCCACATGATGTAGGCCTATGGACTGAACAAGAAACCACCAAAAATTTTAACCAGTCATCGTTCTCACAACACTGAGGACCAGTCATTCGAAATGACTTCTCCATGCATTTTATGCATTGGTAAAAGCACTATGATGAAAAGTGTGATATGTTTTCAGGTATCTCCTATACTAATAGAGCCACATGCTCACCGGTTTGCCACATGATGTAGGCCTATGGACTGAACAAGAAACCACCAAAAATTTTAACCAGTCATCGTTCTCACAACACTGAGGACCAGTCATTCGAAATGACTTCTCCATGCATTTTATGCATTGGTAAAAGCACTATGATGAAAAGTGTGATATGTTTTCAGGTATCTCCTATACTAATAGAGCCACATGCTCACCGGTTTGCCACATGATGTAGGCCTATGGACTGAACAAGAAACCACCAAAAATTTTAACCAGTCATCGTTCTCACAACACTGAGGACCAGTCATTCGAAATGACTTCTCCATGCATTTTATGCATTGGTAAAAGCACTATGATGAAAAGTGTGATATGTTTTCAGGTATCTCCTATACTAATAGAGCCACATGCTCACCGGTTTGCCACATGATGTAGGCCTATGGACTGAACAAGAAACCACCCAAAATTTTAACCAGTCATCGTTCTCACAACACTGAGGACCAGTCATTCGAAATGACTTCTCCATGCATTTTATGCATTGGTAAAAGCACTATGATGAAAAGTGTGATATGTTTTCAGGTATCTCCTATACTAATAGAGCCACATGCTCACCGGTTTGCCACATGATGTAGGCCTATGGACTGAACAAGAAACCACCAAAAATTTTAACCAGTCATCGTTCTCACAACACTGAGGACCAGTCATTCGAAATGACTTCTCCATGCATTTTATGCATTGGTAAAAGCACTATGATGAAAAGTGTGATATGTTTTCAGGTATCTCCTATACTAATAGAGCCACATGCTCACCGGTTTGCCACATGATGTAGGCCTATGGACTGAACAAGAAACCACCAAAAATTTTAACCAGTCATCGTTCTCACAACACTGAGGACCAGTCATTCGAAATGACTTCTCCATGCATTTTATGCATTGGTAAAAGCACTATGATGAAAAGTGTGATATGTTTTCAGGTATCTCCTATACTAATAGAGCCACATGCTCACCGGTTTGCCACATGATGTAGGCCTATGGACTGAACAAGAAACCACCCAAAATTTTAACCAGTCATCGTTCTCACAACACTGAGGACCAGTCATTCGAAATGACTTCTCCATGCATTTTATGCATTGGTAAAAGCACTATGATGAAAAGTGTGATATGTTTTCAGGTATCTCCTATACTAATAGAGCCACATGCTCACCGGTTTGCCACATGATGTAGGCCTATGGACTGAACAAGAAACCACCAAAAATTTTAACCAGTCATCGTTCTCACAACACTGAGGACCAGTCATTCGAAATGACTTCTCCATGCATTTTATGCATTGGTAAAAGCACTATGATGAAAAGTGTGATATGTTTTCAGGTATCTCCTATACTAATAGAGCCACATGCTCACCGGTTTGCCACATGATGTAGGCCTATGGACTGAACAAGAAACCACCAAAAATTTTAACCAGTCATCGTTCTCACAACACTGAGGACCAGTCATTCGAAATGACTTCTCCATGCATTTTATGCATTGGTAAAAGCACTATGATGAAAAGTGTGATATGTTTTCAGGTATCTCCTATACTAATAGAGCCACATGCTCACCGGTTTGCCACATGATGTAGGCCTATGGACTGAACAAGAAACCACCAAAAATTTTAACCAGTCATCGTTCTCACAACACTGAGGACCAGTCATTCGAAATGACTTCTCCATGCATTTTATGCATTGGTAAAAGCACTATGATGAAAAGTGTGATATGTTTTCAGGTGTCTCCTATATTATTAGAGCCACATGCTCACCGGTTTGCCACATGATGTAGGCCTATGGACTGAACAAGAAACCACCAAAAATTTTAACCAGTCATCGTTCTCACAACACTGAGGACCAGTCATTCGAAATGACTTCTCCATGCATTTTATGCATTGGTAAAAGCACTATGATGAAAAGTGTGATATGTTTTCAGGTATCTCCTATACTAATAGAGCCACATGCTCACCGGTTTGCCACATGATGTAGGCCTATGGACTGAACAAGAAACCACCAAAAATTTTAACCAGTCATCGTTCTCACAACACTGAGGACCAGTCATTCGAAATGACTTCTCCATGCATTTTATGCATTGGTAAAAGCACTATGATGAAAAGTGTGATATGTTTTCAAGTATCTCCTATACTAATAGAGCCACATGCTCACCGGTTTGCCACATGATGTAGGCCTATGGACTGAACAAGAAACCACCAAAAATTTTAACCAGTCATCATTCTCACAACACTGAGGACCAGTCATTCGAAATGACTTCTCCATGCATTTTATGCATTGGTAAAAGCACTATGATGAAAAGTGTGATATGTTTTCAGGTATCTCCTATACTAATAGAGCCACATGCTCACCGGTTTGCCACATGATGTAGGCCTATGGACTGAACAAGAAACCACCAAAAATTTTAACCAGTCATCGTTCTCACAACACTGAGGACCAGTCATTCGAAATGACTTCTCCATGCATTTTATGCATTGGTAAAAGCACTATGATGAAAAGTGTGATATTTTTTCAGGTATCTCCTATATTATTAGAGCCACATGCTCACCGGTTTGCCACATGATGTAGGCCTATGGACTGAACAAGAAACCACCAAAAATTTTAACCAGTCATCGTTCTCACAACACTGAGGACCAGTCATTCGAAATGACTTCTCCATGCATTTTATGCATTGGTAAAAGCACTATGATGAAAAGTGTGATATGTTTTCAGGTATCTCCTATACTAATAGAGCCACATGCTCACCGGTTTGCCACATGATGTGGGCCTATGGACTGAACAAGAAACCACCAAAAATTTTAACCAGTCATCGTTCTCACAACACTGAGAACCAGTCATTCGAAATGACTTCTCCATGCATTTTATGCATTGGTAAAAGCACTATGATGAAAAGTGTGATATGTTTTCAGGTATCTCCTATACTAATAGAGCCACATGCTCACTGGTTTGCCACATGATGTAGGCCTATGGACTGAACAAGAAACCACCAAAAATTTTAACCAGTCATCGTTCTCACAACACTGAGGACCAGTCATTCGAAATGACTTCTCCATGCATTTTATGCATTGGTAAAAGCACTATGATGAAAAGTGTGATATGTTTTCAGGTATCTCCTATACTAATAGAGCCACATGCTCACCGGTTTGTCACATGATGTAGGCCTATGGACTGAACAAGAAACCACCAAAAATTTTAACCAGTCATCGTTCTCACAACACTGAGGACCAGTCATTCGAAATGACTTCTCCATGCATTTTATGCATTGGTAAAAGCACTATGATGAAAAGTGTGATATGTTTTCAGGTATCTCCTATACTAATAGAGCCATATGCTCACCGGTTTGCCACATGATGTAGGCCTATGGACTGAACAAGAAACCACCAAAAATTTTAACCAGTCATCGTTCTCACAACACTGAGGACCAGTCATTCGAAATGACTTCTCCATGCATTTTATGCATTGGTAAAAGCACTATGATGAAAAGTGTGATATGTTTTCAGGTATCTCCTATACTAATAGAGCCACATGCTCACCGGTTTGCCACATGATGTAGGCCTATGGACTGAACAAGAAACCACCAAAAATTTTAACCAGTCATTGTTCTCACAACACTGAGGACCAGTCATTCGAAATGACTTCTCCATGCATTTTATGCATTGGTAAAAGCACTATGATGAAAAGTGTGATATGTTTTCAGGTATCTCCTATACTAATAGAGCCACATGCTCACCGGTTTGCCACATGATGTAGGCCTATGGACTGAACAAGAAACCACCAAAAATTTTAACCAGTCATCGTTCTCACAACACTGAGGACTAGTCATTCGAAATGACTTCTCCATGCATTTTATGCATTGGTAAAAGCACTATGATGAAAAGTGTGATATGTTTTCAGGTATCTCCTATACTAATAGAGCCACATGCTCACCGGTTTGCCACATGATGTAGGCCTATGGACTGAACAAGAAACCACCAAAAATTTTAACCAGTCATCGTTCTCACAACACTGAGGACCAGTCATTCGAAATGACTTCTCCATGCATTTTATGCATTGGTAAAAGCACTATGATGAAAAGTGTGATATGTTTTCAGGTATCTCCTGTACTAATAGAGCCACATGCTCACCGGTTTGCCACATGATGTAGGCCTATGGACTGAACAAGAAACCACCAAAAATTTTAACCAGTCATCGTTCTCACAACACTGAGGACCAGTCATTCGAAATGACTTCTCCATGCATTTTATGCATTGGTAAAAGCACTATGATGAAAAGTGTGATATGTTTTCAGGTATCTCCTATACTAATAGAGCCACATGCTCACCGGTTTGCCACATGATGTAGGCCTATGGACTGAACAAGAAACCACCAAAAATTTTAACCAGTCATCGTTCTCACAACACTGAGGACCAGTCATTCGAAATGACTTCTCCATGCATTTTATGCATTGGTAAAAGCACTATGATGAAAAGTGTGATATGTTTTCAGGCATCTCCTATACTAATAGAGCCACATGCTCACCGGTTTGCCACATGATGTAGGCCTATGGACTGAACAAGAAACCACCAAAAATTTTAACCAGTCATCGTTCTCACAACACTGAGGACCAGTCATTCGAAATGACTTCTCCATGCATTTTATGCATTGGTAAAAGCACTATGATGAAAAGTGTGATATGTTTTCAGGTATCTCCTATACTAATAGAGCCACATGCTCACCGGTTTGCCACATGATGTAGGCCTATGGACTGAACAAGAAACCACCCAAAATTTTAACCAGTCATCGTTCTCACAACACTGAGGACCAGTCATTCGAAATGACTTCTCCATGCATTTTATGCATTGGTAAAAGCACTATGATGAAAAGTGTGATATGTTTTCAGGTATCTCCTATACTAATAGAGCCACATGCTCACCGGTTTGCCACATGATGTAGGCCTATGGACTGAACAAGAAACCACCAAAAATTTTAACCAGTCATCGTTCTCACAACACTGAGGACCAGTCATTCGAAATGACTTCTCCATGCATTTTATGCATTGGTAAAAGCACTATGATGAAAAGTGTGATATGTTTTCAGGTATCTCCTATACTAATAGAGCCACATGCTCACCGGTTTGCCACATGATGTAGGCCTATGGACTGAACAAGAAACCACCAAAAATTTTAACCAGTCATCGTTCTCACAACACTGAGGACCAGTCATTCGAAATGACTTCTCCATGCATTTTATGCATTGGTAAAAGCACTATGATGAAAAGTGTGATATGTTTTCAGGTATCTCCTATACTAATAGAGCCACATGCTCACCGGTTTGCCACATGATGTAGGCCTATGGACTGAACAAGAAACCACCAAAAATTTTAACCAGTCATCGTTCTCACAACACTGAGGACCAGTCATTCGAAATGACTTCTCCATGCATTTTATGCATTGGTAAAAGCACTATGATGAAAAGTGTGATATGTTTTCAGGTATCTCCTATACTAATAGAGCCACATGCTCACCGGTTTGCCACATGATGTAGGCCTATGGACTGAACAAGAAACCACCAAAAATTTTAACCAGTCATCGTTCTCACAACACTGAGGACCAGTCATTCGAAATGACTTCTCCATGCATTTTATGCATTGGTAAAAGCACTATGATGAAAAGTGTGATATGTTTTCAGGTATCTCCTATACTAATAGAGCCACATGCTCACCGGTTTGCCACATGATGTAGGCCTATGGACTGAACAAGAAACCACCCAAAATTTTAACCAGTCATCGTTCTCACAACACTGAGGACCAGTCATTCGAAATGACTTCTCCATGTATTTTATGCATTGGTAAAAGCACTATGATGAAAAGTGTGATATGTTTTCAGGTATCTCCTATACTAATAGAGCCACATGCTCACCGGTTTGCCACATGATGTAGGCCTATGGACTGAACAAGAAACCACCAAAAATTTTAACCAGTCATCGTTCTCACAACACTGAGGACCAGTCATTCGAAATGACTTCTCCATGCATTTTATGCATTGGTAAAAGCACTATGATGAAAAGTGTGATATGTTTTCAGGTATCTCCTATACTAATAGAGCCACATGCTCACCGGTTTGCCACATGATGTAGGCCTATGGACTGAACAAGAAACCACCAAAAATTTTAACCAGTCATCGTTCTCACAACACTGAGGACCAGTCATTCGAAATGACTTCTCCATGCATTTTATGCATTGGTAAAAGCACTATGATGAAAAGTGTGATATGTTTTCAGGTATCTCCTATACTAATAGAGCCACATGCTCACCGGTTTGCCACATGATGTAGGCCTATGGACTGAACAAGAAACCACCAAAAATTTTAACCAGTCATTGTTCTCACAACACTGAGGACCAGTCATTCGAAATGACTTCTCCATGCATTTTATGCATTGGTAAAAGCACTATGATGAAAAGTGTGATATGTTTTCAGGTATCTCCTATACTAATAGAGCCACATGCTCACCGGTTTGCCACATGATGTAGGCCTATGGACTGAAGAAGAAACCACCCAAAATTTTAACCAGTCATCGTTCTCACAACACTGAGGACCAGTCATTCGAAATGACTTCTCCATGCATTTTATGCATTGGTAAAAGCACTATGATGAAAAGTGTGATATGTTTTCAGGTATCTCCTATACTAATAGAGCCACATGCTCACCGGTTTGTCACATGATGTAGGCCTATGGACTGAACAAGAAACCACCAAAAATTTTAACCAGTCATCGTTCTCACAACACTGAGGACCAGTCATTCGAAATGACTTCTCCATGCATTTTATGCATTGGTAAAAGCACTATGATGAAAAGTGTGATATGTTTTCAGGTATCTCCTATACTAATAGAGCCATATGCTCACCGGTTTGCCACATGATGTAGGCCTATGGACTGAACAAGAAACCACCAAAAATTTTAACCAGTCATCGTTCTCACAACACTGAGGACCAGTCATTCGAAATGACTTCTCCATGCATTTTATGCATTGGTAAAAGCACTATGATGAAAAGTGTGATATGTTTTCAGGTATCTCCTATACTAATAGAGCCACATGCTCACCGGTTTGTCACATGATGTAGGCCTATGGACTGAACAAGAAACCACCAAAAATTTTAACCAGTCATCGTTCTCACAACACTGAGGACCAGTCATTCGAAATGACTTCTCCATGCATTTTATGCATTGGTAAAAGCACTATGATGAAAAGTGTGATATGTTTTCAGGTATCTCCTATACTAATAGAGCCATATGCTCACCGGTTTGCCACATGATGTAGGCCTATGGACTGAACAAGAAACCACCAAAAATTTTAACCAGTCATCGTTCTCACAACACTGAGGACCAGTCATTCGAAATGACTTCTCCATGCATTTTATGCATTGGTAAAAGCACTATGATGAAAAGTGTGATATGTTTTCAGGTATCTCCTATACTAATAGAGCCACATGCTCACCGGTTTGCCACATGATGTAGGCCTATGGACTGAACAAGAAACCACCAAAAATTTTAACCAGTCATTGTTCTCACAACACTGAGGACCAGTCATTCGAAATGACTTCTCCATGCATTTTATGCATTGGTAAAAGCACTATGATGAAAAGTGTGATATGTTTTCAGGTATCTCCTATACTAATAGAGCCACATGCTCACCGGTTTGCCACATGATGTAGGCCTATGGACTGAACAAGAAACCACCAAAAATTTTAACCAGTCATCGTTCTCACAACACTGAGGACCAGTCATTCGAAATGACTTCTCCATGCATTTTATGCATTGGTAAAAGCACTATGATGAAAAGTGTGATATGTTTTCAGGTATCTCCTATACTAATAGAGCCACATGCTCACCGGTTTGTCACATGATGTAGGCCTATGGACTGAACAAGAAACCACCAAAAATTTTAACCAGTCATCGTTCTCACAACACTGAGGACCAGTCATTCGAAATGACTTCTCCATGCATTTTATGCATTGGTAAAAGCACTATGATGAAAAGTGTGATATGTTTTCAGGTATCTCCTATACTAATAGAGCCATATGCTCACCGGTTTGCCACATGATGTAGGCCTATGGACTGAACAAGAAACCACCAAAAATTTTAACCAGTCATCGTTCTCACAACACTGAGGACCAGTCATTCGAAATGACTTCTCCATGCATTTTATGCATTGGTAAAAGCACTATGATGAAAAGTGTGATATGTTTTCAGGTATCTCCTATACTAATAGAGCCACATGCTCACCGGTTTGCCACATGATGTAGGCCTATGGACTGAACAAGAAACCACCAAAAATTTTAACCAGTCATTGTTCTCACAACACTGAGGACCAGTCATTCGAAATGACTTCTCCATGCATTTTATGCATTGGTAAAAGCACTATGATGAAAAGTGTGATATGTTTTCAGGTATCTCCTATACTAATAGAGCCACATGCTCACCGGTTTGCCACATGATGTAGGCCTATGGACTGAACAAGAAACCACCAAAAATTTTAACCAGTCATCGTTCTCACAACACTGAGGACCAGTCATTCGAAATGACTTCTCCATGCATTTTATGCATTGGTAAAAGCACTATGATGAAAAGTGTGATATGTTTTCAGGTATCTCCTATACTAATAGAGCCACATGCTCACCGGTTTGCCACATGATGTAGGCCTATGGACTGAACAAGAAACCACCAAAAATTTTAACCAGTCATCGTTCTCACAACACTGAGGACCAGTCATTCGAAATGACTTCTCCATGCATTTTATGCATTGGTAAAAGCACTATGATGAAAAGTGTGATATGTTTTCAGGTATCTCCTATACTAATAGAGCCACATGCTCACCGGTTTGCCACATGATGTAGGCCTATGGACTGAACAAGAAACCACCAAAAATTTTAACCAGTCATCGTTCTCACAACACTGAGGACCAGTCATTCGAAATGACTTCTCCATGCATTTTATGCATTGGTAAAAGCACTATGATGAAAAGTGTGATATGTTTTCAGGTATCTCCTATACTAATAGAGCCACATGCTCACCGGTTTGCCACATGATGTAGGCCTATGGACTGAACAATAAACCACCAAAAATTTTAACCAGTCATTGTTCTCACAACACTGAGGACCAGTCATTCGAAATGACTTCTCCATGCATTTTATGCATTGGTAAAAGCACTATGATGAAAAGTGTGATATGTTTTCAGGTATCTCCTATACTAATAGAGCCACATGCTCACCGGTTTGCCACATGATGTAGGCCTATGGACTGAACAAGAAACCACCAAAAATTTTAACCAGTCATCGTTCTCACAACACTGAGGACCAGTCATTCGAAATGACTTCTCCATGCATTTTATGCATTGGTAAAAGCACTATGATGAAAAGTGTGATATGTTTTCAGGTATCTCCTATACTAATAGAGCCACATGCTCACCGGTTTGTCACATGATGTAGGCCTATGGACTGAACAAGAAACCACCAAAAATTTTAACCAGTCATCGTTCTCACAACACTGAGGACCAGTCATTCGAAATGACTTCTCCATGCATTTTATGCATTGGTAAAAGCACTATGATGAAAAGTGTGATATGTTTTCAGGTATCTCCTATACTAATAGAGCCATATGCTCACCGGTTTGCCACATGATGTAGGCCTATGGACTGAACAAGAAACCACCAAAAATTTTAACCAGTCATCGTTCTCACAACACTGAGGACCAGTCATTCGAAATGACTTCTCCATGCATTTTATGCATTGGTAAAAGCACTATGATGAAAAGTGTGATATGTTTTCAGGTATCTCCTATACTAATAGAGCCACATGCTCACCGGTTTGTCACATGATGTAGGCCTATGGACTGAACAAGAAACCACCAAAAATTTTAACCAGTCATCGTTCTCACAACACTGAGGACCAGTCATTCGAAATGACTTCTCCATGCATTTTATGCATTGGTAAAAGCACTATGATGAAAAGTGTGATATGTTTTCAGGTATCTCCTATACTAATAGAGCCATATGCTCACCGGTTTGCCACATGATGTAGGCCTATGGACTGAACAAGAAACCACCAAAAATTTTAACCAGTCATCGTTCTCACAACACTGAGGACCAGTCATTCGAAATGACTTCTCCATGCATTTTATGCATTGGTAAAAGCACTATGATGAAAAGTGTGATATGTTTTCAGGTATCTCCTATACTAATAGAGCCACATGCTCACCGGTTTGCCACATGATGTAGGCCTATGGACTGAACAAGAAACCACCAAAAATTTTAACCAGTCATTGTTCTCACAACACTGAGGACCAGTCATTCGAAATGACTTCTCCATGCATTTTATGCATTGGTAAAAGCACTATGATGAAAAGTGTGATATGTTTTCAGGTATCTCCTATACTAATAGAGCCACATGCTCACCGGTTTGCCACATGATGTAGGCCTATGGACTGAACAAGAAACCACCAAAAATTTTAACCAGTCATCGTTCTCACAACACTGAGGACCAGTCATTCGAAATGACTTCTCCATGCATTTTATGCATTGGTAAAAGCACTATGATGAAAAGTGTGATATGTTTTCAGGTATCTCCTATACTAATAGAGCCACATGCTCACCTGTTTGTCACATGATGTGGGCCTATGGACTGAACAAGAAACCACCAAAAATTTTAACCAGTCATCGTTCTCACAACACTGAGGACCAGTCATTCGAAATGACTTCTCCATGCATTTTATGCATTGGTAAAAGCACTATGATGAAAAGTGTGATATGTTTTCAGGTATCTCCTATACTAATAGAGCCATATGCTCACCGGTTTGCCACATGATGTAGGCCTATGGACTGAACAAGAAACCACCAAAAATTTTAACCAGTCATCGTTCTCACAACACTGAGGACCAGTCATTCGAAATGACTTCTCCATGCATTTTATGCATTGGTAAAAGCACTATGATGAAAAGTGTGATATGTTTTCAGGTATCTCCTATACTAATAGAGCCACATGCTCACCGGTTTGCCACATGATGTAGGCCTATGGACTGAACAAGAAACCACCAAAAATTTTAACCAGTCATCGTTCTCACAACACTGAGGACCAGTCATTCAAAATGACTTCTCCATGCATTTTATGCATTGGTAAAAGCACTATGATGAAAAGTGTGATATGTTTTCAGGTATCTCCTATACTAATAGAGCCACATGCTCACCGGTTTGCCACATGATGTGGGCCTATGGACTGAACAAGAAACCACCAAAAATTTTAACCAGTCATCGTTCTCACAACACTGAGGACCAGTCATTCGAAATGACTTCTCCATGCATTTTATGCATTGGTAAAAGCACTATGATGAAAAGTGTGATATGTTTTCAGGTATCTCCTATACTAATAGAGCCACATGCTCACCGGTTTGCCACATGATGTAGGCCTATGGACTGAACAAGAAACCACCAAAAATTTTAACCAGTCATCGTTCTCACAACACTGAGGACCAGTCATTCGAAATGACTTCTCCATGCATTTTATGCATTGGTAAAAGCACTATGATGAAAAGTGTGATATGTTTTCAGGTATCTCCTATACTAATAGAGCCACATGCTCACAGGTTTGTCACATGATGTGGGCCTATGGACTGAACAAGAAACCACCAAAAATTTTAACCAGTCATCGTTCTCACAACACTGAGGACCAGTCATTAGAAATGACTTCTCCATGCATTTTATGCATTGGTAAAAGCACTATGATGAAAAGTGTGATATGTTTTCAGGTATCTCCTATACTAATAGAGCCATATGCTCACCGGTTTGCCAATGCATAAAATGCATGGAGAAGTCATTTCGAATGACTGGTCCTCAGTGTTGTGAGAACGATGACTGGTTAAAATTTTTGGTGGTTTCTTGTTCAGTCCATAGGCCTACATCATGTGGCAAACCGGTGAGCATATGGCTCTATTAGTATAGGAGATACCTGAAAACATATCACACTTTTCATCATAGTGCTTTTACCAATGCATAAAATGCATGGAGAAGTCATTTCGAATGACTGGTCCTCAGTGTTGTGAGAACGATGACTGGTTAAAATTTTTGGTGGTTTCTTGTTCAGTCCATAGGCCTACATCATGTGGCAAACCAGTGAGCATGTGGCTCTATTAGTATAGGAGATACCTGAAAACATATCACACTTTTCATCATAGTGCTTTTACCAATGCATAAAATGCATGGAGAAGTCATTTCGAATGACTGGTTCTCAGTGTTGTGAGAACGATGACTGGTTAAAATTTTTGGTGGTTTCTTGTTCAGTCCATAGGCCCACATCATGTGGCAAACCGGTGAGCATGTGGCTCTATTAGTATAGGAGATACCTGAAAACATATCACACTTTTCATCATAGTGCTTTTACCAATGCATAAAATGCATGGAGAAGTCATTTCGAATGACTGGTCCTCAGTGTTGTGAGAACGATGACTGGTTAAAATTTTTGGTGGTTTCTTGTTCAGTCCATAGGCCTACATCATGTGGCAAACCGGTGAGCATGTGGCTCTAATAATATAGGAGATACCTGAAAAAATATCACACTTTTCATCATAGTGCTTTTACCAATGCATAAAATGCATGGAGAAGTCATTTCGAATGACTGGTCCTCAGTGTTGTGAGAACGATGACTGGTTAAAATTTTTGGTGGTTTCTTGTTCAGTCCATAGGCCTACATCATGTGGCAAACCGGTGAGCATGTGGCTCTATTAGTATAGGAGATACCTCAAAACATATCACACTTTTCATCATAGTGCTTTTACCAATGCATAAAATGCATGGAGAAGTCATTTCGAATGACTGGTCCTCAGTGTTGTGAGAATGATGACTGGTTAAAATTTTTGGTGGTTTCTTGTTCAGTCCATAGGCCTACATCATGTGGCAAACCGGTGAGCATGTGGCTCTATTAGTATAGGAGATACTTGAAAACATATCACACTTTTCATCATAGTGCTTTTACCAATGCATAAAATGCATGGAGAAGTCATTTCGAATGACTGGTCCTCAGTGTTGTGAGAACGATGACTGGTTAAAATTTTTGGTGGTTTCTTGTTCAGTCCATAGGCCTACATCATGTGGCAAACCGGTGAGCATGTGGCTCTATTAGTATAGGAGATACCTGAAAACATATCACACTTTTCATCATAGTGCTTTTACCAATGCATAAAATGCATGGAGAAGTCATTTCGAATGACTGGTCCTCAGTGTTGTGAGAACGATGACTGGTTAAAATTTTTGGTGGTTTCTTGTTCAGTCCATAGGCCTACATCATGTGGCAAACCGGTGAGCATGTGGCTCTAATAATATAGGAGACACCTGAAAACATATCACACTTTTCATCATAGTGCTTTTACCAATGCATAAAATGCATGGAGAAGTCATTTCGAATGACTGGTCCTCAGTGTTGTGAGAACGATGACTGGTTAAAATTTTTGGTGGTTTCTTGTTCAGTCCATAGGCCTACATCATGTGGCAAACCGGTGAGCATGTGGCTCTATTAGTATAGGAGATACCTGAAAACATATCACACTTTTCATCATAGTGCTTTTACCAATGCATAAAATGCATGGAGAAGTCATTTCGAATGACTGGTCCTCAGTGTTGTGAGAACGATGACTGGTTAAAATTTTTGGTGGTTTCTTGTTCAGTCCATAGGCCTACATCATGTGGCAAACCGGTGAGCATGTGGCTCTATTAGTATAGGAGATACCTGAAAACATATCACACTTTTCATCATAGTGCTTTTACCAATGCATAAAATGCATGGAGAAGTCATTTCGAATGACTGGTCCTCAGTGTTGTGAGAACGATGACTGGTTAAAATTTTTGGTGGTTTCTTGTTCAGTCCATAGGCCTACATCATGTGGCAAACCGGTGAGCATGTGGCTCTATTAGTATAGGAGATACCTGAAAACATATCACACTTTTCATCATAGTGCTTTTACCAATGCATAAAATGCATGGAGAAGTCATTTCGAATGACTGGTCCTCAGTGTTGTGAGAACGATGACTGGTTAAAATTTTGGGTGGTTTCTTGTTCAGTCCATAGGCCTACATCATGTGGCAAACCGGTGAGCATGTGGCTCTATTAGTATAGGAGATACCTGAAAACATATCACACTTTTCATCATAGTGCTTTTACCAATGCATAAAATGCATGGAGAAGTCATTTCGAATGACTGGTCCTCAGTGTTGTGAGAACGATGACTGGTTAAAATTTTTGGTGGTTTCTTGTTCAGTCCATAGGCCTACATCATGTGGCAAACCGGTGAGCATGTGGCTCTATTAGTATAGGAGATACCTGAAAACATATCACACTTTTCATCATAGTGCTTTTACCAATGCATAAAATGCATGGAGAAGTCATTTCGAATGACTGGTCCTCAGTGTTGTGAGAACGATGACTGGTTAAAATTTTTGGTGGTTTCTTGTTCAGTCCATAGGCCTACATCATGTGGCAAACCGGTGAGCATGTGGCTCTATTAGTATAGGAGATACCTGAAAACATATCACACTTTTCATCATAGTGCTTTTACCAATGCATAAAATGCATGGAGAAGTCATTTCGAATGACTGGTCCTCAGTGTTGTGAGAACGATGACTGGTTAAAATTTTGGGTGGTTTCTTGTTCAGTCCATAGGCCTACATCATGTGGCAAACCGGTGAGCATGTGGCTCTATTAGTATAGGAGATACCTGAAAACATATCACACTTTTCATCATAGTGCTTTTACCAATGCATAAAATGCATGGAGAAGTCATTTCGAATGACTGGTCCTCAGTGTTGTGAGAACGATGACTGGTTAAAATTTTTGGTGGTTTCTTGTTCAGTCCATAGGCCTACATCATGTGGCAAACCGGTGAGCATGTGGCTCTATTAGTATAGGAGATGCCTGAAAACATATCACACTTTTCATCATAGTGCTTTTACCAATGCATAAAATGCATGGAGAAGTCATTTCGAATGACTGGTCCTCAGTGTTGTGAGAACGATGACTGGTTAAAATTTTTGGTGGTTTCTTGTTCAGTCCATAGGCCTACATCATGTGGCAAACCGGTGAGCATGTGGCTCTATTAGTATAGGAGATACCTGAAAACATATCACACTTTTCATCATAGTGCTTTTACCAATGCATAAAATGCATGGAGAAGTCATTTCGAATGACTGGTCCTCAGTGTTGTGAGAACGATGACTGGTTAAAATTTTTGGTGGTTTCTTGTTCAGTCCATAGGCCTACATCATGTGGCAAACCGGTGAGCATGTGGCTCTATTAGTACAGGAGATACCTGAAAACATATCACACTTTTCATCATAGTGCTTTTACCAATGCATAAAATGCATGGAGAAGTCATTTCGAATGACTGGTCCTCAGTGTTGTGAGAACGATGACTGGTTAAAATTTTTGGTGGTTTCTTGTTCAGTCCATAGGCCTACATCATGTGGCAAACCGGTGAGCATGTGGCTCTATTAGTATAGGAGATACCTGAAAACATATCACACTTTTCATCATAGTGCTTTTACCAATGCATAAAATGCATGGAGAAGTCATTTCGAATGACTGGTCCTCAGTGTTGTGAGAACGATGACTGGTTAAAATTTTTGGTGGTTTCTTGTTCAGTCCATAGGCCTACATCATGTGGCAAACCGGTGAGCATGTGGCTCTATTAGTATAGGAGATACCTGAAAACATATCACACTTTTCATCATAGTGCTTTTACCAATGCATAAAATGCATGGAGAAGTCATTTCGAATGACTGGTCCTCAGTGTTGTGAGAACGATGACTGGTTAAAATTTTGGGTGGTTTCTTGTTCAGTCCATAGGCCTACATCATGTGGCAAACCGGTGAGCATGTGGCTCTATTAGTATAGGAGATACCTGAAAACATATCACACTTTTCATCATAGTGCTTTTACCAATGCATAAAATGCATGGAGAAGTCATTTCGAATGACTGGTCCTCAGTGTTGTGAGAACGATGACTGGTTAAAATTTTTGGTGGTTTCTTGTTCAGTCCATAGGCCTACATCATGTGGCAAACCGGTGAGCATGTGGCTCTATTAGTATAGGAGATGCCTGAAAACATATCACACTTTTCATCATAGTGCTTTTACCAATGCATAAAATGCATGGAGAAGTCATTTCGAATGACTGGTCCTCAGTGTTGTGAGAACGATGACTGGTTAAAATTTTTGGTGGTTTCTTGTTCAGTCCATAGGCCTACATCATGTGGCAAACCGGTGAGCATGTGGCTCTATTAGTATAGGAGATACCTGAAAACATATCACACTTTTCATCATAGTGCTTTTACCAATGCATAAAATGCATGGAGAAGTCATTTCGAATGACTGGTCCTCAGTGTTGTGAGAACGATGACTGGTTAAAATTTTTGGTGGTTTCTTGTTCAGTCCATAGGCCTACATCATGTGGCAAACCGGTGAGCATGTGGCTCTATTAGTACAGGAGATACCTGAAAACATATCACACTTTTCATCATAGTGCTTTTACCAATGCATAAAATGCATGGAGAAGTCATTTCGAATGACTGGTCCTCAGTGTTGTGAGAACGATGACTGGTTAAAATTTTTGGTGGTTTCTTGTTCAGTCCATAGGCCTACATCATGTGGCAAACCGGTGAGCATGTGGCTCTATTAGTATAGGAGATACCTGAAAACATATCACACTTTTCATCATAGTGCTTTTACCAATGCATAAAATGCATGGAGAAGTCATTTCGAATGACTGGTCCTCAGTGTTGTGAGAACGATGACTGGTTAAAATTTTTGGTGGTTTCTTGTTCAGTCCATAGGCCTACATCATGTGGCAAACCGGTGAGCATGTGGCTCTATTAGTATAGGAGATACCTGAAAACATATCACACTTTTCATCATAGTGCTTTTACCAATGCATAAAATGCATGGAGAAGTCATTTCGAATGACTGGTCCTCAGTGTTGTGAGAACAATGACTGGTTAAAATTTTTGGTGGTTTCTTGTTCAGTCCATAGGCCTACATCATGTGGCAAACCGGTGAGCATGTGGCTCTATTAGTATAGGAGATACCTGAAAACATATCACACTTTTCATCATAGTGCTTTTACCAATGCATAAAATGCATGGAGAAGTCATTTCGAATGACTGGTCCTCAGTGTTGTGAGAACGATGACTGGTTAAAATTTTTGGTGGTTTCTTGTTCAGTCCATAGGCCTACATCATGTGGCAAACCGGTGAGCATGTGGCTCTAATAATATAGGAGATACCTGAAAAAATATCACACTTTTCATCATAGTGCTTTTACCAATGCATAAAATGCATGGAGAAGTCATTTCGAATGACTGGTCCTCAGTGTTGTGAGAACGATGACTGGTTAAAATTTTTGGTGGTTTCTTGTTCAGTCCATAGGCCTACATCATGTGGCAAACCGGTGAGCATGTGGCTCTATTAGTATAGGAGATACCTGAAAACATATCACACTTTTCATCATAGTGCTTTTACCAATGCATAAAATGCATGGAGAAGTCATTTCGAATGACTGGTTCTCAGTGTTGTGAGAATGATGACTGGTTAAAATTTTTGGTGGTTTCTTGTTCAGTCCATAGGCCTACATCATGTGGCAAACCAGTGAGCATGTGGCTCTATTAGTATAGGAGATACCTGAAAACATATCACACTTTTCATCATAGTGCTTTTACCAATGCATAAAATGCATGGAGAAGTCATTTTGAATGACTGGTCCTCAGTGTTGTGAGAACGATGACTGGTTAAAATTTTTGGTGGTTTCTTGTTCAGTCCATAGGCCTACATCATGTGGCAAACCGGTGAGCATGTGGCTCTATTAGTATAGGAGATACCTGAAAACATATCACACTTTTCATCATAGTGCTTTTACCAATGCATAAAATGCATGGAGAAGTCATTTTGAATGACTGGTCCTCAGTGTTGTGAGAACGATGACTGGTTAAAATTTTTGGTGGTTTCATACAATCTCAACTCGAACCCCCAACTAGTACAACCATTGGACACTGATATTAAAAAATTCTTGTCAAATCTTAATCTACCTAGACTAACGCCGGAAAACATAGATGTACTCACCGCCCCGTTCTCCCCTGAAGAAATTTCCGAAAACATTAAAAAATTAAAATCTCTGAAAGCCCCAGGGCCGGACGGCTTCACCAACGAGTATTTCAAATCTTTCAGTGAGATCCTAGCCCCACACATGTCTAAAATCTTTAATTCTGCTGCAACTCTTGGCAAGTTCCCAAAAGAAATGTTGGAGGCCTCAATCATCTTAATCCCCAAAGCCAAAGGCGACCCAGTCCATCTTCCAAACTATAGGCCAATATCCTTAGTCAATTCAGACATCAAACTATATTCCAAAATCATTGCAAATAGAATCAATAATTTCCTTCCGAATTTAATAGTTAACGATCAGATAGGGTTTGTCAGGGGCAGACAATCGAGCGATGGAACTAGAAGAATTATAAACCTGATGAAGCTTATCAATTCAAAAAAAATCCCCTCAATTTTTGCCTCACTGGACGCAGAAAAGGCGTTTGACCGTTTGAACTGGTCATACTTAAAACTCACTCTACAACAATTCGGTTTTAACCCAAATTCTATCTCTGCAATCATGGCTCTGTACTCGGGTCCCACCGCCAGGGTTTTTTCCAATAATCACCTTTCATCTCCTTTTTTAATTACAAACGGTACACGTCAGGGTTGCCCCCTGTCCCCTTTGCTGTTCGCTTTGGCGATGGAGCCTCTGGCTCAGTCAATAAGAAAAGATAATAGCATAACCGGCATCCAAACAAAAAATAGAGAATTCAAAATCGGCCTCTTCGCCGACGATGTCATCCTGACCCTGACGAACCCTATAGTTTCTGTTCCTGCTACCCAAAAATTATTAGATACCTTCTCCCAGCTCTCATACTTCAAAATCAATAAAACCAAATCCCAAATTATGCAATTTAACCTCGACCCCACTCAAATCAAAGAATTATCAAAAGCAACCTCGTGGAGCTGGGCAACTAGCGATTTCACCTATCTGGGGATAAAAATCACAAAAAATATAGATTCTCTCGTCCCTACCAACCTTGACATCTTAATCAAAACTATCTCATCTGATCTGAACCACTTTGCAGGGAGAGATCTCTCATGGTGGGGAAAGAACTTATCAGTAAAAACATTTATAATCCCTAAAATTCTATATATATTTAGGTCCATCCCTGTTCCTATCTCAACCTCTTACTTATCTAACATCCAAACTCTGATCAACAAGTTCTTATGGAACAAGAAAAAAGCTAGAGTAGCTATTAGTACTCTCTACAGAAATAAAGCGTCAGGGGGAATGGGCCTTCCCAACATTTTGGCTCATTACCACACAAACCTGATTAAACAAAGTTGCTCCTGGTGGTCTAAATCAGAACACCCAGCCTGGCTGGAGATCGAATCATCTTTGAACCTGGATAGAGCCCCTAGAAAATTGATCCTAAACCAGCTCATGAATATAAAAAATTCTAGTAATAAATCCCACCCAATTTTTATTGCAATAAGTAATGCATGGTCCAAATTTGCTAGGCCCAAAAGAGGAACTGAAAGATTCGAGTCTCTGAAAATTCTGGCTATCTCTTATATATTTGAGTTGCATAACAAAATGGTCAACCCCAAATGGTCCGACTACAAAATCACAAAACTTTCCCATATATTTGACGGAGAAAATTTTACCCCTTTTAATTCTCTCAAAAACACTTACAATGTCCCCTCTGCTATGTTTTTTGAGTACATGATCCTCAAGGATCAATGTCAGAAATTCGTATCAAAAAAGCCTAGCTTCTCTGAAGCGGCTATAAATCTGATTTGTAACCCTGACCACAATATTTTCTGGAGCTACAGATATATCTATAGCTGGTTCAACCATGATTCAGACTTCGCGAAATCCCCTTCCATGCTTAAATGGGAGCAAGATCTCCAGACAATAATTGACCCAGATGAATGGGAAAGCGCGTTGGTCCACTCATACTCAGCTTCCATTTCTATGTCATTACAAGAGTCCTATTTCAAACTAGTCACACGCTGGTACCTCACCCCAGCAAGACTGTCTATGATAGGGGGTCATACCTCCCCAGATTGTTGGAGGGCGTGCGGACACAGGGGCAATCTGCTCCATATCTTCTGGAGCTGTCCCAAAATTAAATCTCTTTGGTCTAAAGTCTCTGGCTTGATTGGAGTACTTCTGAATAAAAACTTCATCCTGACTCCTCAGATGGCATTGCTCTCTGTGGGATTAAGCGACACACACTTTCCTCTCAAAGCGTTGGTCATTAATATTCTCTTGATCACCAAAAATGCCATCGCATACAATTGGAAAAAGCCTAAACCTCCATCATTCCAAGAGATCAAGGATCGTATTGACCTCCATAGAACATACGAGCAAAAATTCGCCCTAAATAATGACAGCCTCAAAAAATGCTCGAAAAAATGGGCTCGTTGGGAAGAAGTCTTCCCGTAGCAATTATCAGTTGAAATTGGCACAAAGCGAACCGGACTTTGATCTAAAGTGTCTGCAATTCAGGACTGCTCCGTGAGTCTACCCCTCTTTCGTGAGCAAATGTATTATAAATATAATTATAATTATTCACCTTCCAAATGCTGTTTTATCATTTAACAAATTTGGTTACCTGTTGTCGCTTACTTCAAGTGTCTTCTCTCCCCCTTCTGTCTTCCCACGTTCTCCCCCCCCTTCCTTCCAGCCCCCCCCTCCACTCCCCCCTTCCCTCTCCCCGCATCCCCACTTTTCCCTTTTCCATTCCTGCCCAGTTAATTGTTAAAATCCAATAAAGATTATTTGGAAAAAAAAAAAAAAATTTTTGGTGGTTTCTTGTTCAGTCCATAGGCCTACATCATGTGGCAAACCGGTGAGCATGTGGCTCTATTAGTATAGGAGATACCTGAAAACATATCACACTTTTCATCATAGTGCTTTTACCAATGCATAAAATGCATGGAGAAGTCATTTCGAATGACTGGTCCTCAGTGTTGTGAGAACGATGACTGGTTAAAATTTTTGGTGGTTTCTTGTTCAGTCCATAGGCCTACATCATGTGGCAAACCGGTGAGCATGTGGCTCTATTAGTATAGGAGATACCTGAAAACATATCACACTTTTCATCATAGTGCTTTTACCAATGCATAAAATGCATGGAGAAGTCATTTCGAATGACTGGTCCTCAGTGTTGTGAGAACAATGACTTGTTAAAATTTTTGGTGGTTTCTTGTTCAGTCCATAGGCCTACATCATGTGGCAAACCGGTGAGCATGTGGCTCTATTAGTATAGGAGATACCTGAAAACATATCACACTTTTCATCATAGTGCTTTTACCAATGCATAAAATGCATGGAGATGTCATTTCGAATGACTGGTCCTCAGTGTTGTGAGAACGATGACTGGTTAAAATTTTTGGTGGTTTCTTGTTCAGTCCATAGGCCTACATCATGTGGCAAACCGGTGAGCATATGGCTCTATTAGTATAGGAGATACCTGAAAACATATCACACTTTTCATCATAGTGCTTTTACCAATGCATAAAATGCATGGAGAAGTCATTTCGAATGACTGGTCCTCAGTGTTGTGAGAACGATGACTGGTTAAAATTTTTGGTGGTTTCTTGTTCAGTCCATAGGCCTACATCATGTGACAAACCGGTGAGCATGTGGCTCTATTAGTATAGGAGATACCTGAAAACATATCACACTTTTCATCATAGTGCTTTTACCAATGCATAAAATGCATGGAGAAGTCATTTCGAATGACTGGTCCTCAGTGTTGTGAGAACGATGACTGGTTAAAATTTTTGGTGGTTTCTTGTTCAGTTCCATAGGCTACATCATGTGGCAAACCGGTGAGCATATGGCTCTATTAGTATAGGAGATACCTGAAAACATATCACACTTTTCATCATAGTGCTTTTACCAATGCATAAAATGCATGGAGAAGTCATTTCGAATGACTGGTCCTCAGTGTTGTGAGAACGATGACTGGTTAAAATTTTGGTGGTTTCTTGTTCAGTCCATAGGCCTACATCATGTGACAAACCGGTGAGCATGTGGCTCTATTAGTATAGGAGATACCTGAAAACATATCACACTTTTCATCATAGTGCTTTTACCAATGCATAAAATGCATGGAGAAGTCATTTCGAATGACTGGTCCTCAGTGTTGTGAGAACGATGACTGGTTAAAATTTTTGGTGGTTTCTTGTTCAGTCCATAGGCCTACATCATGTGGCAAACCGGTGAGCATGTGGCTCTATTAGTATAGGAGATACCTGAAAACATATCACACTTTTCATCATAGTGCTTTTACCAATGCATAAAATGCATGGAGAAGTCATTTCGAATGACTGGTCCTCAGTGTTGTGAGAACAATGACTGGTTAAAATTTTTGGTGGTTTCTTGTTCAGTCCATAGGCCTACATCATGTGGCAAACCGGTGAGCATGTGGCTCTATTAGTATAGGAGATACCTGAAAACATATCACACTTTTCATCATAGTGCTTTTACCAATGCATAAAATGCATGGAGAAGTCATTTCGAATGACTGGTCCTCAGTGTTGTGAGAACGATGACTGGTTAAAATTTTTGGTGGTTTCTTGTTCAGTCCATAGGCCTACATCATGTGGCAAACCGGTGAGCATATGGCTCTATTAGTATAGGAGATACCTGAAAACATATCACACTTTTCATCATAGTGCTTTTACCAATGCATAAAATGCATGGAGAAGTCATTTCGAATGACTGGTCCTCAGTGTTGTGAGAACGATGACTGGTTAAAATTTTTGGTGGTTTCTTGTTCAGTCCATAGGCCTACATCATGTGACAAACCGGTGAGCATGTGGCTCTATTAGTATAGGAGATACCTGAAAACATATCACACTTTTCATCATAGTGCTTTTACCAATGCATAAAATGCATGGAGAAGTCATTTCGAATGACTGGTCCTCAGTGTTGTGAGAACGATGACTGGTTAAAATTTTTGGTGGTTTCTTGTTCAGTCCATAGGCCTACATCATGTGGCAAACCAGTGAGCATGTGGCTCTATTAGTATAGGAGATACCTGAAAACATATCACACTTTTCATCATAGTGCTTTTACCAATGCATAAAATGCATGGAGAAGTCATTTCGAATGACTGGTCCTCAGTGTTGTGAGAACGATGACTGGTTAAAATTTTGGTGGTTTCTTGTTCAGTCCATAGGCCACATCATGTGGCAAACCGGTGAGCATGTGGCTCTATTAGTATAGGAGATACCTGAAAAACATATCACACTTTTCATCATAGTGCTTTTACCAATGCATAAAATGCATGGAGAAGTCATTTCGAATGACTGGTCCTCAGTGTTGTGAGAACGATGACTGGTTAAAATTTTTGGTGGTTTCTTGTTCAGTCCATAGGCCTACATCATGTGGCAAACCGGTGAGCATGTGGCTCTATTAATATAGGAGATACCTGAAAACATATCACACTTTTCATCATAGTGCTTTTACCAATGCATAAAATGCATGGAGAAGTCATTTCGAATGACTGGTCCTCAGTGTTGTGAGAACGATGACTGGTTAAAATTTTTGGTGTTTCTTGTTCAGTCCATAGGCTACATCATGTGGCAAACCGGTGAGCATGTGGCTCTATTAGTATAGGAGATACCTGAAAAACATATCACACTTTTCATCATAGTGCTTTTTACCAATGCATAAAATGCATGGAGAAGTCATTTCGAATGACTGGTCCTCAGTGTTGTGAGAACGATGACTGGTTAAAATTTTTGGTGGTTTCTTGTTCAGTCCATAGGCCTACATCATGTGGCAAACCGGTGAGCATGTGGCTCTATTAGTATAGGAGATACCTGAAAACATATCACACTTTTCATCATAGTGCTTTTACCAATGCATAAAATGCATGGAGAAGTCATTTCGAATGACTGGTCCTCAGTGTTGTGAGAACGATGACTGGTTAAAATTTTTGGTGGTTTCTTGTTCAGTCCATAGGCCTACATCATGTGGCAAACCGGTGAGCATGTGGCTCTATTAGTATAGGAGATACCTGAAAACATATCACACTTTTCATCATAGTGCTTTTACCAATGCATAAAATGCATGGAGAAGTCATTTCGAATGACTGGTCCTCAGTGTTGTGAGAACGATGACTGGTTAAAATTTTTGGTGGTTTCTTGTTCAGTCCATAGGCCTACATCATGTGGCAAACCGGTGAGCATGTGGCTCTAATAGTATAGGAGATACCTGAAAACATATCACACTTTTCATCATAGTGCTTTTACCAATGCATAAAATGCATGGAGAAGTCATTTCGAATGACTGGTCCTCAGTGTTGTGAGAACGATGACTGGTTAAAATTTTTGGTGGTTTCTTGTTCAGTCCATAGGCCTACATCATGTGGCAAACCGGTGAGCATGTGGCTCTATTAGTATAGGAGATACCTGAAAACATATCACACTTTTCATCATAGTGCTTTTACCAATGCATAAAATGCATGGAGAAGTCATTTCGAATGACTGGTCCTCAGTGTTGTGAGAACGATGACTGGTTAAAATTTTTGGTGGTTTCTTGTTCAGTCCATAGGCCTACATCATGTGGCAAACCGGTGAGCATGTGGCTCTATTAGTATAGGAGATACTTGAAAACATATCACACTTTTCATCATAGTGCTTTTACCAATGCATAAAATGCATGGAGAAGTCATTCGAATGACTGGTCCTCAGTGTTGTGAGAACGATGACTGGTTAAAATTTTTGGTGGTTTTCTTGTTCAGTCCATAGGCCTACATCATGTGGCAAACCGGTGAGCATGTGGCTCTATTAGTATAGGAGATACCTGAAAACATATCACACTTTTCATCATAGTGCTTTTACCAATGCATAAAATGCATGGAGAAGTCATTCTGAATGACTGGTCCTCAGTGTTGTGAGAACGATGACTGGTTAAAATTTTTGGTGGTTTCTTGTTCAGTCCATAGGCCTACATCATGTGGCAAACCGGTGAGCATGTGGCTCTATTAGTATAGGAGATACCTGAAAACATATCACACTTTTCATCATAGTGCTTTTACCAATGCATAAAATGCATGGAGAAGTCATTTCGAATGACTGGTCCTCAGTGTTGTGAGAACGATGACTGGTTAAAATTTTTGGTGGTTTCTTGTTCAGTCCATAGGCCTACATCATGTGGCAAACCGGTGAGCATATGGCTCTATTAGTATAGGAGATACCTGAAAACATATCACACTTTTCATCATAGTGCTTTTACCAATGCATAAAATGCATGGAGAAGTCATTTCGAATGACTGGTCCTCAGTGTTGTGAGAACGATGACTGGTTAAAATTTTTGGTGGTTTCTTGTTCAGTCCATAGGCCCTACATCATGTGACAAACCTGTGAGCATGTGGCTCTATTAGTATAGGAGATACCTGAAAACATATCACACTTTTCATCATAGTGCTTTTACCAATGCATAAAATGCATGGAGAAGTCATTTCGAATGACTGGTCCTCAGTGTTGTGAGAACGATGACTGGTTAAAATTTTTGGTGGTTTCTTGTTCAGTCCATAGGCCTACATCATGTGGCAAACCGGTGAGCATGTGGCTCTATTAGTATAGGAGATACCTGAAAACATATCACACTTTTCATCATAGTGCTTTTACCAATGCATAAAATGCATGGAGAAGTCATTTCGAATGACTGGTCCTCAGTGTTGTGAGAACGATGACTGGTTAAAATTTTTGGTGGTTTCTTGTTCAGTCCATAGGCCCACATCATGTGGCAAACCGGTGAGCATGTGGCTCTATTAGTATAGGAGATACCTGAAAACATATCACACTTTTCATCATAGTGCTTTTAACCAATGCATAAAATGCATGGAGAAGTCATTTCGAATGACTGGTCCTCAGTGTTGTGAGAACGATGACTGGTTAAAATTTTTGGTGGTTTCTTGTTCAGTCCATAGGCCTACATCATGTGGCAAACCGGTGAGCATGTGGCTCTATTAGTATAGGAGATACCTGAAAACATATCACACTTTTCATCATAGTGCTTTTACCAATGCATAAAATGCATGGAGAAGTCATTTCGAATGACTGGTCCTCAGTGTTGTGAGAACGATGACTGGTTAAAATTTTTGGTGGTTTCTTGTTCAGTCCATAGGCCTACATCATGTGGCAAACCGGTGAGCATATGGCTCTATTAGTATAGGAGATACCTGAAAACATATCACACTTTTCATCATAGTGCTTTTACCAATGCATAAAATGCATGGAGAAGTCATTTCGAATGACTGGTCCTCAGTGTTGTGAGAACGATGACTGGTTAAAATTTTTGGTGGTTTCTTGTTCAGTCCATAGGCCCACATCATGTGGCAAACCGGTGAGCATGTGGCTCTATTAGTATAGGAGATACCTGAAAACATATCACACTTTTCATCATAGTGCTTTTACCAATGCATAAAATGCATGGAGAAGTCATTTCGAATGACTGGTCCTCAGTGTTGTGAGAACGATGACTGGTTAAAATTTTTGGTGGTTTCTTGTTCAGTCCATAGGCCTACATCATGTGGCAAACCGGTGAGCATGTGGCTCTATTAGTATAGGAGATACCTGAAAACATATCACACTTTTCATCATAGTGCTTTTACCAATGCATAAAATGCATGGAGAAGTCATTTCGAATGACTGGTCCTCAGTGTTGTGAGAACGATGACTGGTTAAAATTTTTGGTGGTTTCTTGTTCAGTCCATAGGCCTACATCATGTGGCAAACCGGTGAGCATATGGCTCTATTAGTATAGGAGATACCTGAAAACATATCACACTTTTCATCATAGTGCTTTTACCAATGCATAAAATGCATGGAGAAGTCATTTCGAATGACTGGTCCTCAGTGTTGTGAGAACGATGACTGGTTAAAATTTTTGGTGGTTTCTTGTTCAGTCCATAGGCCCTACATCATGTGCAAACCGGTGAGCATGTGGCTCTATTAGTATAGGAGATACCTGAAAACATATCACTTTTCATCATAGTGCTTTTACCAATGCATAAAATGCATGGAGAAGTCATTTCGAATGACTGGTCCTCAGTGTTGTGAGAACGATGACTGGTTAAAATTTTTGGTGGTTTTCTTGTTCAGTCCATAGGCCTACATCATGTGGCAAACCGGTGAGCATGTGGCTCTATTAGTATAGGAGATACCTGAAAACATATCACACTTTTCATCATAGTGCTTTTACCAATGCATAAAATGCATGGAGAAGTCATTTCGAATGACTGGTCCTCAGTGTTGTGAGAACAATGACTGGTTAAAATTTTTGGTGGTTTCTGTTCAGTCCATAGGCCTACATCATGTGGCAAAACCGGTGAGCATGTGGCTCTATTAGTATAGGAGATACCTGAAAACATATCACACTTTTCATCATAGTGCTTTTACCAATGCATAAAATGCATGGAGAAGTCATTTCGAATGACTGGTCCTCAGTGTTGTGAGAACGATGACTGGTTAAAATTTTTGGTGGTTTCTTGTTCAGTCATAGGCCTACCTACATCAATGTGGCAAACCGGTGAGCATAGTGGCTCTATTAGTATAGGAGATACCTGAAAACATATCACACTTTTCATCATAGTGCTTTTACCAATGCATAAAATGCATGGAGAAGTCATTTCGAATGACTGGTCCTCAGTGTTGTGAGAACGATGACTGGTTAAAATTTTTGGTGGTTTCTTGTTCAGTCCATAGGCCTACATCATGTGACAAACCGGTGAGCATGTGGCTCTATTAGTATAGGAGATACCTGAAAACATATCACACTTTTCATCATAGTGCTTTTACCAATGCATAAAATGCATGGAGAAGTCATTTCGAATGACTGGTCCTCAGTGTTGTGAGAACGATGACTGGTTAAAATTTTTGGTGGTTTCTTGTTCAGTCCATAGGCCTACATCATGTGGCAAACCGGTGAGCATGTGGCTCTATTAGTATAGGAGATACCTGAAAACATATCACACTTTTCATCATAGTGCTTTTACCAATGCATAAAATGCATGGAGAAGTCATTTCGAATGACTGGTCCTCAGTGTTGTGAGAACGATGACTGGTTAAAATTTTTGTGGTTTCTTGTTCAGTCCATAGGCCTACATCATGTGGACAAACCGGTGAGCATGTGGCTCTATTAGTATAGGAGATACCTGAAAACATATCACACTTTTCATCATAGTGCTTTTACCAATGCATAAAATGCATGGAGAAGTCATTTCGAATGACTGGTCCTCAGTGTTGTGAGAACGATGACTGGTTAAAATTTTTGGTGGTTTCTTGTTCAGTCCATAGGCCTACATCATGTGGCAAACCGGTGAGCATGTGGCTCTATTAGTATAGGAGATACCTGAAAACATATCACACTTTTCATCATAGTGCTTTTACCAATGCATAAAATGCATGGAGAAGTCATTTCGAATGACTGGTCCTCAGTGTTGTGAGAACGATGACTGGTTAAAAATTTTTGGTGGTTTCTTGTTCAGTCCATAGGCCTACATCATGTGGCAAACCGGTGAGCATGTGGCTCTATTAGTATAGGAGATACCTGAAAACATATCACACTTTTCATCATAGTGCTTTTACCAATGCATAAAATGCATGGAGAAGTCATTTCGAATGACTGGTCCTCAGTGTTGTGAGAACGATGACTGGTTAAAATTTTTGGTGGTTTCTTGTTCAGTCCATAGGCCTACATCATGTGGCAAACCGGTGAGCATGTGGCTCTATTAGTATAGGAGATACCTGAAAACATATCACACTTTTCATCATAGTGCTTTTACCAATGCATAAAATGCATGGAGAAGTCATTTCGAATGACTGGTCCTCAGTGTTGTGAGAACGATGACTGGTTAAAATTTTTGGGTGGTTTCTTGTTCAGTCCATAGGCCTACATCATGTGGCAAACCGGTGAGCATGTGGCTCTATTAGTATAGGAGATACCTGAAAACATATCACACTTTTCATCATAGTGCTTTTACCAATGCATAAAATGCATGGAGAAGTCATTTCGAATGACTGGTCCTCAGTGTTGTGAGAACAGATGACTGGTTAAAATTTTTGGTGGTTTCTTGTTCAGTCCATAGGCCTACATCATGTGGCAAACCGGTGAGCATGTGGCTCTATTAGTATAGGAGATACCTGAAAACATATCACACTTTTCATCATAGTGCTTTTACCAATGCATAAAATGCATGGAGAAGTCATTTCGAATGACTGGTCCTCAGTGTTGTGAGAACGATGACTGGTTAAATTTTTGGTGGTTTCTTGTTCAGTCCATAGGCCTACATCATGTGGCAAACCGGTGAGCATGTGGCTCTATTAGTATAGGAGATACCTGAAAACATATCACACTTTCATCATAGTGCTTTTACCAATGCATAAAATGCATGGAGAAGTCATTTCGAATGACTGGTCCTCAGTGTTGTGAGAACGATGACTGGTTAAAATTTTTGGTGGTTTCTTGTTCAGTTCCATAGGCCTACATCATGTGGCAAACCGGTGAGCATGTGGCTCTATTAGTATAGGAGATACCTGAAAACATATCACACTTTTCATCATAGTGCTTTTACCAATGCATAAAATGCATGGAGAAGTCATTTCGAATGACTGGTCCTCAGTGTTGTGAGAACGATGACTGGTTAAAATTTTTGGTGGTTTCTTGTTCAGTCCATAGGCCTACATCATGTGCAAACCGGTGAGCATGTGGGCTCTATTAGTATAGGAGATACCTGAAAACATATCACACTTTTCATCATAGTGCTTTTACAATGCATAAAATGCATGGAGAAGTCATTTCGAATGACTGGGTCCTCAGTGTTGTGAGAACGAATGACTGGTTAAAATTTTTTGGTGGTTTCTTGTTCAGTCCATAGGCCTACATCATGTGGCAAACCGGTGAGCATGTGGCTCTATTAGTATAGGAGATACCTGAAAACATATCACACTTTTCATCATAGTGCTTTTACCAATGCATAAAATGCATGGAGAAGTCATTTCGAATGACTGGTCCTCAGTGTTGTGAGAACGATGACTGGTTAAAATTTTTGGTGGTTTCTTGTTCAGTCCATAGGCCTACATCATGTGGGCAAACCGGTGAGCATATGGCTCTATTAGTATAGGAGATACCTGAAAACATATCACACTTTTCATCATAGTGCTTTTACCAATGCATAAAATGCATGGAGAAGTCATTTCGAATGACTGGTCCTCAGTGTTGTGAGAACGATGACTGGTTAAAATTTTTGGTGGTTTCTTGTTCAGTCCATAGGCCTACATCATGTGACAAACCGGTGAGCATGTGGCTCTATTAGTATAGGAGATACCTGAAAACATATCACACTTTTCATCATAGTGCTTTTACCAATGCATAAAATGCATGGAGAAGTCATTTCGAATTGACTTCCTCAGTGTTGTGAGAACGATGACTGGTTAAAATTTTTGGTGGTTTCTTGTTCAGTCCATAGGCCTACATCATTTGGCAAACCGGTGAGCATAGTGGCTCTATTAGTATAGGAGATACCTGAAAACATATCACACTTTTCATCATAGTGCTTTTACCAATGCATAAAATGCATGGAGAAGTCATTCGAATGACTGGTCCTCAGTGTTGTGAGAACGATGACTGGTTAAAATTTTTGGTGGTTTCTTGTTCAGTCCATAGGGCCTACATCATGTGGCAAACCGGTGGAGCATGTGGCTCTATTAGTATAGGAGATACCTGAAAACATATCACACTTTTCATCCATAGTGCTTTTACCAATGCATAAAATGCATGGAGAAGTCATTTCGAAGACTGGTCCTCAGTGTTGTGAGAACGATGACTGGTTAAAATTTTTGGTGGTTTCTTGTTCAGTCCATAGGCCTACATCATGTGGCAAACCGGGTGAGCATGTGGCTCTATTAGTATAGGAGATACCTGAAAACATATCACACTTTTCATCATAGTGCTTTTTACCAATGCATAAAATGCATGGAGAAGTCATTTCGAATGACTGGTCCTCAGTGTTGTGAGAACGATGACTGGTTAAAATTTTTGGTGGTTTCTTGTTCAGTCCTTAGGCCCTACATCATGTGGCAAACCGGTGAGCATGTGGCTCTATTAGTATAGGAGATACCTGAAAACATATCACACTTTTCATCATAGTGCTTTTACCAATGCATAAAATGCATGGAGAAGTCATTTCGAATGACTGGTCCTCAGTGTTGTGAGAACGATGACTGGTTAAAATTTTTGGTGGTTTCTTGTTCAGTCATAGGCCTACATCATGTGGCAAACCGGTGAGCATGTGGCTCTATTAGTATAGGAGATACCTGAAAAACATATCACACTTTTCATCATAGTGCTTTTACCAATGCATAAAATGCATGGAGAAGTCATTTCGAATGACTGGTCCTCAGTGTTGTGAGAACGATGACTGGTTAAAATTTTTGGTGGTTTCTTGTTCAGTCCATAGGCCTACATCATGTGGCAAACCGGGTGAGCATGTGGCTCTATTAGTATAGGAGATACCTGAAAACATATCACACTTTTCATCATAGTGCTTTTACCAATGCATAAAATGCATGGAGAAGTCATTTCGAATGACTGGTCCTCAGTGTTGTGAGAACGATGACTGGTTAAATTTTTGGTGGTTTCTTGTTCAGTCCATAGGCCTACATCATGTGGCAAACCGGTGAGCATGTGGCTCTATTAGTATAGGAGATACCTGAAAACATATCACACTTTTCATCATAGTGCTTTTACCAATGCATAAAATGCATGGGAGAAGTCATTCGAATGACTGGTCCTCAGTGTTGTGAGAACGATGACTGGTAAAATTTTTGGTGGTTTCTTGTTCAGTCCATAGGCCTACATCATGTGGCAAACCGGTGAGCATGTGGCTCTATTAGTATAGGAGATACCTGAAAACATATCACACTTTTCATCATAGTGCTTTTACCAATGCATAAAATGCATGGAGAAGTCATTTCGAATGACTGGTCCTCAGTGTTGTGAGAACGATGACTGGTTAAATTTTTGGTGGTTTCTTGTTCAGTCCATAGGCCTACATCATGTGGCAAACCGGTGAGCATGTGGCTCTATTAGTATAGGAGATACCTGAAAAACATATCACACTTTTCATCATAGTGCTTTTACCAATGCATAAAATGCATGGAGAAGTCATTTCGAATGACTGGTCCTCAGTGTTGTGAGAACGATGACTGGTTAAAATTTTTGGTGGTTTCTTGTTCAGTCCATAGGCCTACATCATGTGGCAAACCGGTGAGCATGTGGCTCTATTAGTATAGGAGATACCTGAAAACATATCACACTTTTCATCATAGTGCTTTTACCAATGCATAAAATGCATGGAGAAGTCATTTCGAATGACTGGTCCTCAGTGTTGTGAGAACGATGACTGGTTAAATTTTTGGTGGTTTCTTGTTCAGTCCATAGGCCTACATCATGTGGCAAACCGGTGAGCATGTGGCTCTATTAGTATAGGAGATACCTGAAAACATATCACACTTCTCATCATAGTGCTTTTACCAATGCATAAAATGCATGGAGAAGTCATTTCGAATGACTGGTCCCTCAGTGTTGTGAGAACGATGACTGGTTAAAAATTTTTGGTGGTTTCTTGTTCAGTCCATAGGCCTACATCATGTGGCAAACCGGTGAGCATGTGGCTCTATTAGTATAGGAGATACCTGAAAACATATCACACTTTTCATCATAGTGCTTTTACCAATGCATAAATGCATGGAGAAGTCATTTCGAATGACTGGTCCTCAGTGTTGTGAGAACGATGACTGGTTAAATTTTTTGGTGGTTTCTTGTTCAGTCCATAGGCCTACATCATGTGGCAAACCGGTGAGCATGTGGCTCTATTAGTATAGGAGATACCTGAAAACATATCACACTTTTCATCATAGTGCTTTTACCAATGCATAAAATGCATGGAGAAGTCATTTCGAATGACTGGTCCTCAGTGTTGTGAGAACGATGACTGGTTAAAATTTTTGGTGGTTTCTTGTTCAGTCCATAGGCCTACATCATGTGGCAAACCGGTGAGCATGTGGCTCTATTAGTATAGGAGATACCTGAAAACATATCACACTTTTCATCATAGTGCTTTTACCAATGCATAAAATGCATGGAGAAGTCATTTCGAATGACTGGTCCTCAGTGTTGTGAGAACGATGACTGGTTAAAATTTTTGGTGGTTTCTTGTTCAGTCCATAGGCCTACATCATGTGGCAAACCGGTGAGCATGTGGCTCTATTAGTATAGGAGATACCTGAAAACATATCACACTTTTCATCATAGTGCTTTTACCAATGCATAAAATGCATGGAGAAGTCATTTCGAATGACTGGTCCTCAGTGTTGTGAGAACGATGACTGGTTAAAATTTTTGGTGGTTTCTTGTTCAGTCCATAGGCCTACATCATGTGGCAAACCGGTGAGCATGTGGCTCTATTAGTATAGGAGATACCTGAAAACATATCACACTTTTCATCATAGTGCTTTTAACCAATGCATAAAATGCATGGAGAAGTCATTTCGAATGACTGGTCCTCAGTGTTGTGAGAACGATGACTGGTTAAAATTTTTGGTGGTTTCTTGTTCAGTCCATAGGCCTACATCATGTGGCAAACCGGTGAGCATGTGGCTCTATTAGTATAGGAGATACCTGAAAACATATCACACTTTTCATCATAGTGCTTTTACAATGCATAAAATGCATGGAGAAGTCATTTCGAATGACTGGTCCTCAGTGTTGTGAGAACGATGACTGGTTAAAATTTTGGTGGTTTCTTGTTCAGTCCATAGGCCTACATCATTTGGCAAACCGGTGAGCATGTGGCTCTATTAGTATAGGAGATACCTGAAAAACATATCACACTTTTCATCATAGTGCTTTTACCAATGCATAAAATGCATGGAGAAGTCATTTCGAATGACTGGTCCTCAGTGTTGTGAGAACGATGGATGGTTAATAATTTTTGGTGGTTTCTTGTTCAGTCCATATTCCTACATCATGTGGCAAACCGGTGAGCATGTGGCTCTATTAGTATAGGAGATACCTGAAAACATATCACACTTTTCATCATAGTGCTTTTACCAATGCATAAAAATGCATGGAGAAGTCCATTTCGAATGACTGGTCCTCAGTGTTGTGAGAACGATGACTGGTTAAAATTTTGGTGGTTTCTTGTTCAGTCCATAGGCCTACATCATGTGGCAAACGGTGAGCATGTGGCTCTATTAGTATAGGAGATACCTGAAAACATATCACACTTTTCATCATAGTGCTTTTACCAATGCATAAAATGCATGGAGAAGTCATTTCGAATGACTGGTCCTCAGTGTTGTGAGAACGATGACTGGTTAAAATTTTTGGTGGTTTCTTGTTCAGTCCATAGGCCTACATCATGTGGCAAACCGGTGAGCATGTGGCTCTATTAGTATAGGAGATACCTGAAAACATATCACACTTTTCATCATAGTGCTTTTACCAATGCATAAAATGCATGGAGAAGTCATTTCGAATGACTGGTCCTCAGTGTTGTGAGAACGATGACTGGTTAAAATTTTTGGTGGTTTCTTGTTCAGTCCATAGGCCTACATCATGTGGCAAACCGGTGAGCATGTGGCTCTATTAGTATAGGAGATACCTGAAAACATATCACACTTTTCATCATAGTGCTTTTACCAATGCATAAAATGCATGGAGAAGTCATTTCGAATGACTGGTCCTCAGTGTTGTGAGAACGATGACTGGTTAAAATTTTTGGTGGTTTCTTGTTCAGTCCATAGGCCTACATCATGTGGCAAACCGGTGAGCATGTGGCTCTATTAGTATAGGAGATACCTGAAAACATATCATACTTTTCATCATAGTGCTTTTACAATGCATAAAATGCATGGAGAAGTCATTTCGAATGACTGGTCCTCAGTGTTGTGAGAACGATGACTGGTTAAAATTTTTGGTGGTTTCTTGTTCAGTCCATAGGCCTACATCATGTGGCAAACCGGTGAGCATGTGGCTCTATTAGTATAGGAGATACCTGAAAACATATCACACTTTTCATCATAGTGCTTTTACCAATGCATAAAATGCATGGAGAAGTCATTTCGAATGACTGGTCCTCAGTGTTGTGAGAACGATGACTGGTTAAAATTTTTGGTGGTTTCTTGTTCAGTCCATAGGCCTACATCATGTGGCAAACCGGTGAGCATGTGGCTCTATTAGTATAGGAGATACCTGAAAACATATCACACTTTTCATCATAGTGCTTTTACCAATGCATAAAATGCATGGAGAAGTCATTTCGAATGACTGGTCCTCAGTGTTGTGAGAACGATGACTGGTTAAAATTTTTGGTGGTTTCTTGTTCAGTCCATAGGCCTACATCATGTGGCAAACCGGTGAGCATGTGGCTCTATTAGTATAGGAGATACCTGAAAACATATCACACTTTTCATCATAGTGCTTTTACCAATGCATAAAATGCATGGAGAAGTCATTTCGAATGACTGATCCTCAGTGTTGTGAGAACGATGACTGGTTAAAATTTTTGGTGGTTTCTTGTTCAGTCCATAGGCCTACATCATGTGGCAAACCGGTGAGCATGTGGGCTCTATTAGTATAGGAGATACCTGAAAACATATCACACTTTTCATCATAGTGCTTTACCAATGCATAAAATGCATGGAGAAGTCATTTCGAATGACTGGTCCTCAGTGTTGTGAGAACGATGACTGGTTAAAATTTTTGGTTGTTTCTTGTTCAGTCCATAGGCCTACATCATGTGGCAAACCGGTGAGCATGTGGCTCTATTAGTATAGGAGATACCTGAAAACATATCACACTTTTCATCATAGTGCTTTTACCAATGCATAAAATGCATGGAGAAGTCATTTCGAATGACTGGTTCTCAGTGTTGTGAGAACGATGACTGGTTAAAATTTTTGGTGGTTTCTTGTTCAGTCCATAGGCCTACATCATGTGGCAAACCGGTGAGCATGTGGCTCTATTAGTATAGGAGATACCTGAAAACATATCACACTTTTCATCATAGTGCTTTTACCAATGCATAAAATGCATGGAGAAGTCATTTCGAATGACTGGTCCTCAGTGTTGTGAGAACGATGACTGGTTAACATTTTTGGTGGTTTCTTGTTCAGTCCATAGGCCTACATCATGTGGCAAACCGGTGAGCATGTGGCTCTATTAGTATAGGAGATACCTGAAAACATATCACACTTTTCATCATAGTGCTTTTACCAATGCATAAAATGCATGGAGAAGTCATTTCGAATGACTGGTCCTCAGTGTTGTGAGAACGATGACTGGTTAAAATTTTTGGTGGTTTCTTGTTCAGTCCATAGGCCTACATCATGTGGCAAACCGGTGAGCATGTGGCTCTATTAGTATAGGAGATACCAGAAAACATATAACACTTTTCATCATAGTGCTTTTACCAATGCATAAAATGCATGGAGAAGTCATTTCGAATGACTGGTCCTCAGTGTTGTGAGAACGATGACTGGTTAAAATTTTTGGTGGTTTCTTGTTCAGTCCATAGGCCTACATCATGTGGCAAACCGGTGAGCATGTGGCTCTATTAGTATAGGAGATACCTGAAAACATCACACTTTTCATCATAGTGCTTTTACCAATGCATAAAATGCATGGAGAAGTCATTTCGAATGACTGGTCCTCAGTGTTGTGAGAACGATGACTGGTTAAAATTTTTGGTGGTTTCTTGTTCAGTCCATAGGCCTACATCATGTGGCAAACCGGTGAGCATGTGGCTCTATTAGTATAGGAGATACCTGAAAACATATCACACTTTTCATCATAGTGCTTTTACCAATGCATAAAATGCATGGAGAAGTCATTTCGAATGACTGGTCCTCAGTGTTGTGAGAACGATGACTGGTTAAAATTTTTGGTGGTTTCTTGTTCAGTCCATAGGCCTACATCATGTGGCAAACCGGTGAGCATGTGGCTCTATTAGTATAGGAGATACCTGAAAACATATCACACTTTTCATCATAGTGCTTTTACCAATGCATAAAATGCATGGAGAAGTCATTTCGAATGACTGGTCCTCAGTGTTGTGAGAACGATGACTGGTTAAAATTTTTGGTGGTTTCTTGTTCAGTCCATAGGCCTACATCATGTGGCAAACCGGTGAGCATGTGGCTCTATTAGTATAGGAGATACCTGAAAACATATCACACTTTTCATCAGTGCTTTTACCAATGCATAAAATGCATGGAGAAGTCATTTCGAATGACTGGTCCTCAGTGTTGTGAGAACGATGACTGGTTAAAATTTTTGGTGGTTTCTTGTTCAGTCCATAGGCCTACATCATGTGGCAAACCGGTGAGCATGTGGCTCTATTAGTATAGGAGATACCTGAAAACATATCACACTTTTCATCATAGTGCTTTTACCAATGCATAAAATGCATGGAGAAGTCATTTCGAATGACTGGTCCTCAGTGTTGTGAGAACGATGACTGGTTAAAATTTTTGGTGGTTTCTTGTTCAGTCCATAGGCCTACATCATGTGGCAAACCGGTGAGCATGTGGCTCTATTAGTATAGGAGATACCTGAAAACATATCACACTTTTCATCATAGTGCTTTTACCAATGCATAAAATGCATGGAGAAGTCATTTCGAATGACTGGTCCTCAGTGTTGTGAGAACGATGACTGGTTAAAATTTTTGGTGGTTTCTTGTTCAGTCCATAGGCCTACATCATGTGGCAAACCGGTGAGCATGTGGCTCTATTAGTATAGGAGATACCTGAAAACATATCACACTTTTCATCATAGTGCTTTTACCAATGCATAAAATGCATGGAGAAGTCATTTCGAATGACTGGTCCTCAGTGTTGTGAGAACGATGACTGGTTAAAATTTTTGGTGGTTTCTTGTTCAGTCCATAGGCCTACATCATGTGGCAAACCGGTGAGCATGTGGCTCTATTAGTATAGGAGATACCTGAAAACATATCACACTTTTCATCATAGTGCTTTTACCAATGCATAAAATGCATGGAGAAGTCATTTCGAATGACTGGTCCTCAGTGTTGTGAGAACGATGACTGGTTAAAATTTTTGGTGGTTTCTTGTTCAGTCCATAGGCCTACATCATGTGGCAAACCGGTGAGCATGTGGCTCTATTAGTATAGGAGATACCTGAAAACATATCACACTTTTCATCATAGTGCTTTTACCAATGCATAAAATGCATGGAGAAGTCATTTCGAATGACTGGTCCTCAGTGTTGTGAGAACGATGACTGGTTAAAATTTTTGGTGGTTTCTTGTTCAGTCCATAGGCCTACATCATGTGGCAAACCGGTGAGCATGTGGCTCTATTAGTATAGGAGATACCTGAAAACATATCACACTTTTCATCATAGTGCTTTTACCAATGCATAAAATGCATGGAGAAGTCATTTCGAATGACTGGTCCTCAGTGTTGTGAGAACGATGACTGGTTAAAATTTTTGGTGGTTTCTTGTTCAGTCCATAGGCCTACATCATGTGGCAAACCGGTGAGCATGTGGCTCTATTAGTATAGGAGATACCTGAAAACATATCACACTTTTCATCATAGTGCTTTTACCAATGCATAAAATGCATGGAGAAGTCATTTCGAATGACTGGTCCTCAGTGTTGTGAGAACGATGACTGGTTAAAATTTTTGGTGGTTTCTTGTTCAGTCCATAGGCCTACATCATGTGGCAAACCGGTGAGCATGTGGCTCTATTAGTATAGGAGATACCTGAAAACATATCACACTTTTCATCATAGTGCTTTTACCAATGCATAAAATGCATGGAGAAGTCATTTCGAATGACTGATCCTCAGTGTTGTGAGAACGATGACTGGTTAAAATTTTTGGTGGTTTCTTGTTCAGTCCATAGGCCTACATCATGTGGCAAACCGGTGAGCATGTGGCTCTATTAGTATAGGAGATACCTGAAAACATATCACACTTTTCATCATAGTGCTTTTACCAATGCATAAAATGCATGGAGAAGTCATTTCGAATGACTGGTCCTCAGTGTTGTGAGAACGATGACTGGTTAAAATTTTTGGTTGTTTCTTGTTCAGTCCATAGGCCTACATCATGTGGCAAACCGGTGAGCATGTGGCTCTATTAGTATAGGAGATACCTGAAAACATATCACACTTTTCATCATAGTGCTTTTACCAATGCATAAAATGCATGGAGAAGTCATTTCGAATGACTGGTTCTCAGTGTTGTGAGAATGATGACTGGTTAAAATTTTTGGTGGTTTCTTGTTCAGTCCATAGGCCTACATCATGTGGCAAACCGGTGAGCATGTGGCTCTATTAGTATAGGAGATACCTGAAAACATATCACACTTTTCATCATAGTGCTTTTACCAATGCATAAAATGCATGGAGAAGTCATTTCGAATGACTGGTCCTCAGTGTTGTGAGAACGATGACTGGTTAAAATTTTTGGTGGTTTTTTGTTCAGTCCATAGGCCTACATCATGTGGCAAACCGGTGAGCATGTGGCTCTATTAGTATAGGAGATACCTGAAAACATATCACACTTTTCATCATAGTGCTTTTACCAATGCATAAAATGCATGGAGAAGTCATTTCGAATGACTGGTCCTCAGTGTTGTGAGAACGATGACTGGTTAACATTTTTGGTGGTTTCTTGTTCAGTCCATAGGCCTACATCATGTGGCAAACCGGTGAGCATGTGGCTCTATTAGTATAGGAGATACCTGAAAACATATCACACTTTTCATCATAGTGCTTTTACCAATGCATAAAATGCATGGAGAAGTCATTTCGAATGACTGGTCCTCAGTGTTGTGAGAACGATGACTGGTTAAAATTTTTGGTGGTTTCTTGTTCAGTCCATAGGCCTACATCATGTGGCAAACCGGTGAGCATGTGGCTCTATTAGTATAGGAGATACCAGAAAACATATAACACTTTTCATCATAGTGCTTTTACCAATGCATAAAATGCATGGAGAAGTCATTTCGAATGACTGGTCCTCAGTGTTGTGAGAACGATGACTGGTTAAAATTTTTGGTGGTTTCTTGTTCAGTCCATAGGCCTACATCATGTGGCAAACCGGTGAGCATGTGGCTCTATTAGTATAGGAGATACCTGAAAACATCACACTTTTCATGATAGTGCTTTTACCAATGCATAAAATGCATGGAGAAGTCATTTCGAATGACTGGTCCTCAGTGTTGTGAGAACGATGACTGGTTAAAATTTTTGGTGGTTTCTTGTTCAGTCCATAGGCCTACATCATGTGGCAAACCGGTGAGCATGTGGCTCTATTAGTATAGGAGATACCTGAAAACATATCACACTTTTCATCATAGTGCTTTTACCAATGCATAAAATGCATGGAGAAGTCATTTCGAATGACTGGTCCTCAGTGTTGTGAGAACGATGACTGGTTAAAATTTTTGGTGGTTTCTTGTTCAGTCCATAGGCCTACATCATGTGGCAAACCGGTGAGCATGTGGCTCTATTAGTATAGGAGATACCTGAAAACATATCACACTTTTCATCATAGTGCTTTTACCAATGCATAAAATGCATGGAGAAGTCATTTCGAATGACTGGTCCTCAGTGTTGTGAGAACGATGACTGGTTAAAATTTTTGGTGGTTTCTTGTTCAGTCCATAGGCCTACATCATGTGGCAAACCGGTGAGCATGTGGCTCTATTAGTATAGGAGATACCTGAAAACATATCACACTTTTCATCAGTGCTTTTACCAATGCATAAAATGCATGGAGAAGTCATTTCGAATGACTGGTCCTCAGTGTTGTGAGAACGATGACTGGTTAAAATTTTTGGTTACCCTACACTCTACACTCTATACCCTACACTCTATACCCTACACTCTACACTTTATACCCTACACTCTATACCCTACACTCTATACCCTCCACTCTATACCCTACACTCTACACTCTACACCCTACACTCTACACTTTATACCCTACACTCTATACCCTACACTCTATACCCTTCACTCTATACTCTACACGCTATACCCTACACTCTATACCCTACACTCTATACCCTACACTCTATACCCTACACTCTACACCCTACACTCTATACCCTACACCCTATACCCTACACTCTATACCCTACACTCTATACCCTACACTCTATACCCTACACTCTACACTCTATACCCTACAATCTATACACTACACTCTATACCCTACACTCTACACTCTATACCCTACACTCTACACTCTATACCCTACACTCTATACCCTACACTCTACACTCTATACCCTACACTCTATACCCTACACTCTATACTCTATACCCTACACTCTACACTCTATGCCCAACTCTCTAAACCCTACACTCTATACCCTACACTCTACACTCTATACCGTACACTCTATACCCTACACTCTACACTCTATACCCTACACTCTACACTCTATACCCTACTCTCTAAACCCTACACTCTATACCCTACAATCTGCACTCTATAGCCTACACTCTATACCCTACACTCTACACTCTATACCCTACACTCTATACCCTACAATCTACACCCTACACTTTATAGCTTACACTCTATACCCTACACTGTATACCCTAAACTCTATACCATACACTCTATACCCTACACTCTATACCCTACACTCTATACCCTAAACTCTATACCATACACTCTATACCATACACTCTATACCCTACACTCTATATTCTACACTCTACACTCTATACCCTACACTCTATACCCTACACTCTATACCCTACACTCTACACTCTATACCCTACACTCTACACTCTATACCCTACACTCTATACCCTACAATCTATACCATACACTCTATACCATACACTCTATACCCTACACTTTATACCTCACACTCTACACTCTATCCCCTGCACTCTATACCATACACTCTACACTCTATACCCTACACTCTATACCCTACACTCTACACTCTATACCCTACACTCTATATCCTACACTCTACATTCTATACCCTACACTCTACACTCTATACCCTACACTCTATACCCTACAATCTATACCATACACTCTATACCATACACTCTATACCCTACACTCTATACCCTACACTCTATACCCTACACTCTATACCATGCACTCTATACCCTACACTCTATATCATACACTCTATAGCCTACACTCTATTCCCTACACTCTATACCATACACTCTATACCCTACACTCTATACCCTACTCTCTACACTCTATACCATACACTCTATACCCTACACTCTATACCCTACAATCTACACTCTATACCCTACAATCTATACACTACACTCTATACCCTACACTCTACACTCTATACCCTACACTCTACACTCTATACCCTACACTCTATACCCTACACTCTACACTCTATACCCTCCACTCTATACCCTACACTCTATACTCTATACCCTACACTCTACACTCTATGCCCAACTCTCTAAACCCTACACTCTATACCCTACACTCTACACTCAATACCCTACACTCTATACCCTACACTCTACACTCTATACCCTACACTCTACACTCTATACCCTACTCTCTAAACCCTACACTCTATACCCTACACTCTACACTCTATACCCTACACTCTATACCCTACACTTTACACTCTATACCCTACACTCTATACCCTACAATCTACACCCTACACTTTATAGCTTACACTCTATACCCTACAATCTATACCCTAAACTCTATACCATACACTCTATACCCTACACTCTATACCCTACACTCTATATTCTACACTCTACACCATACACTCTATACCCTACCCTCTATACCTTACACTCTATACCCTACACTCTACACAGTATACCCTACACTCTATACCCTACACTCTACACTCTATACCCTACACCCTATACCATACACTCTATACCCTACACTCTATACCCTACACTCTACACTCTATACCCTACACTCTATACCCTACACTCTATACCCTACACTCTATACCCTACACTCTACACTCTATACCCTACACTCTATACCCTACACTCTATACCCTACACTCTATACCATACACTCTATACCCTACACTCTACACTTTATACCCTACACTCTATACTCTACACTCTATACCCTACACTCTATACCCTACACTCTATACCCTATACTCTATACCCTACACTCTACACTCTATACCCTACACTCTATACCCTACACTCTACACTTTATACCCTACACTCTATACCCTCCACTCTATACCCTACACTCTACACTCTGCACCCTACACTCTACACTTTATACCCTACACTCTATACCCTACACTCTATACCCTTCACTCTATACCCTACACGCTATACCCTACACTCTATACCCTACACTCTATACCCTACACTCTATACCCTACACTCTACACCCTACACTCTATACCCTACACCCTATACCCTACACTCTATACCCTACACTCAACACCCTACACTCTATACCCTACACTCTATACCCTACAATCTATACCATACACTCTATACCATACACTCTATACCCTACCCTCTATACCCTACACTCTACACTCTATACCCTACACTCTATACCCTACACTCTAAACCCTACACTCTACACTCTATACCCTACACTCTACAGTCTATACCCTACACTCTATACCCTACAATCTATACCATACACTCTATACCCTACACTCTATACCTCACACTCTACACTCTATCCCCTGCACTCTATACCATACACTCTACACTCTATACCCTACACTCTATACCCTACACTCTACACTCTATACCCTACACTCTACACTCTATACCCTACACTCTATACCCTACAATCTATACCATACACTCTATACCATACACTCTATACCCTACACTCTGCACTCTATACCCTACACTCTATACCCTACAATCTATACCATACACTCCATACCATACACTCTATACCCTACACTCTATACCTCACACTCTACACTCTATCCCCTGCACTCTATACCACACACTCTACACTCTATACCCTACACTCTATACCCTACACTTTACACTCTATACCCTACACTCTATACCCTACACTCTACACTCTATACCCTACACTCTACAATCTATACCCTACACTCTATACCCTACACTCTATACCCTACACTCTACACTCTATACCCTACACTCTATAACCTACACTCTATACCCTACACTCTATACCATACACTCTATACCCTACACTCTACACTTTATACCCTACACTCTATACTCTACACTCTATACCGTACACTCTATACCCTACACTCTATACCCTATACTCTATACCCTACACTCTACACTCTATACCCTACACTCTATACCCTACACTCTATACCCTACACTCTACACTTTATACCCTACACTCTATACCCTCCACTCTATACCCTACACTCTACACCCTACACTCTACACTTTATACCCTACACTCTATACCCTACACTCTATACCCTTCACTCTATACCCTACACGCTATACCCTACACTCTATACCCTACACTCTATACCCTACACTCTATACCCTACACTCTACACCCTACACTCTATACCCTACACCCTATACCCTACACTCTATACCCTACACTCAACACCCTACACTCTATACCCTACACTCTATACCCTACAATCTATACCATACACTCTATACCATACACTCTATACCCTACCCTCTATACCCTACACTCTACACTCTATACCCTACACTCTATACCCTACACTCTAAACCCTACACTCTACACTCTATACCCTACACTCTACAGTCTATACCCTACACTCTATACCCTACAATCTATACCATACACTCTATACCCTACACTCTATACCTCACACTCTACACTCTATCCCCTGCACTCTATACCATACACTCTACACTCTATACCCTACACTCTATACCCTACACTCTACACTCTATACCCTACACTCTACACTCTATACCCTACATTCTATACCCTACAATCTATACCATACACTCTATACCATACACTCTATACCCTACACTCTGCACTCTATACCCTACACTCTATACCCTACAATCTATACCATACACTCCATACCATACACTCTATACCCTACACTCTATACCTCACACTCTACACTCTATCCCCTGCACTCTATACCACACACTCTACACTCTATACCCTACACTCTATACCCTACACTTTACACTATATACCCTACACTCTATACCCTACACTCTACATTCTATACCCTACACTCTACACTCTATACCCTACACTCTATACCCTACAATCTATACCATACACTCTATACCATACACTCTATACGCTACACTCTATACCCTACACTCTATACCCTACACTCTATACCCTACACTCTACACTCTATACTCTACACTCTATACCCTACACTCTATACCCTACAATCTATACCATACACGCTATACCATACACTCTATAACCTACACTCTATACCCTACACTCTACACCCTACTCTCTACACTTTATACCCTACACTCTACACTCTATACCCTACACTCTATACCCTACACTCTATACTCTATACCCTACACTCTACACTCTATACCCAACTCTCTAAACACTACACTCTATACCCTACCCTCTACACTCTATACCCTACACTCTATACCCTACACTCTACACTCTATACCCTACACTCTACACTCTATACCCTACTCTCTAAACCCTACACTCTATACCCTACACTCTATACCCTACACTCTATACCCTACACTCTACACTCTATCCCCTGCACTCTATACCATACACTCTACACTCTATACTCTACACTCTATACCCTACACTCTACACTCTATACCCTACACTCTATACCCTACACTCTACACTCTATACCCTACACTCTACACTCTATACCCTACACTCTATACCCTACAATCTATACCATACACTCTATACCATACACTCTATACCCTACACTCTACACTCTATACCCTACACTCTACACTCTATACCCTACACTCTATACCCTACAATCTATACCATACACTCTATACCATACACTCTATACCCTACACTCTATACCTCACACTCTACACTCTATCCCCTGCACTCTATACCACACACTCTACACTCTATACCCTACACTCTATATCCTACACTCTACACTCTATACCCTACACTCTATACCCTACACTCTACACTCTATACCCTACACTCTACACTCTATACCCTACACTCTATACCATACACTCTACACCCTACACTCTATACCCTACACTCTACACTCTATACCCTACACTCTACACTCTATACCCTACACTCTATACCCTACAATCTATACCATACACTCTATACCATACACTCTATACCCTACACTCTGCACTCTATACCCTACACTCTATACCGTACAATCTATACCATACTCTCCATACCATACACTCTATACCCTACACTCTATACCTCACACTCTACACTCTATCCCCTGCACTCTATACCACACACTCTACACTCTATACCCTACACTCTATACCCTACACTTTACACTATATACCCTACACTCTATACCCTACACTCTACACTCTATACCCTACACTCTACACTCTATACCCTACACTCTATACCCTACAATCTATACCATACACTCTATACCATACACTCTATACGCTACACTCTATACCCTACACTCTATACCCTACACTCTATACCCTACACTCTACACTCTATACTCTACACTCTATACCCTACACTCTATACTCTACACTCTATACCCTACACTCTATACCCTACAATCTATACCATACACGCTATACCATACACTCTATAACCTACACTCTATACCCTACACTCTACACCCTACTCTCTACACTTTATACCCTACACTCTACACTCTATACCCTACACTCTATACCCTACACTCTATACTCTATACCCTACACTCTACACTCTATACCCAACTCTCTAAACACTACACTCTATACCCTACCCTCTACACTCTATACCCTACACTCTATACCCTACACTCTACACTCTATACCCTACACTCTACACTCTATACCCTACTCTCTAAACCCTACACTCTATACCCTACACTCTACACTCTATACCCTACACTCTATACCCTACACTCTACACTCTATCCCCTGCACTCTATACCATACACTCTACACTCTATACTCTACAATCTATACCCTACACTCTACACTCTATACCCTACACTCTATACCCTACACTCTACACTCTATACCCTACACTCTACACTCTATACCCTACACTCTATACCCTACAATCTATACCATACACGCTATACCATACACTCTATAACCTACACTCTATACCCTACACTCTACACCCTACTCTCTACACTTTATACCCTACACTCTACACTCTATACCCTACACTCTATACCCTACACTCTATACTCTATACCCTACACTCTACACTCTATACCCAACTCTCTAAACACTACACTCTATACCCTACCCTCTACACTCTATACCCTACACTCTATACCCTACACTCTACACTCTATACCCTACACTCTACACTCTATACCCTACTCTCTAAACCCTACACTCTATACCCTACACTCTACACTCTATACCCTACACTCTATACCCTACACTCTACACTCTATCCCCTGCACTCTATACTATACACTCTACACTCTATACTCTACACTCTATACCCTACACTCTACACTCTATACCCTACACTCTATACCCTACACTCTACACTCTATACCCTACACTCTACACTCTATACCCTACACTCTATACCCTACAATCTATACCATACACTCTATACCATACACTCTATACCCTACACTCTACACTCTATACCCTACACTCTACACTCTATACCCTACACTCTATACCCTACAATCTATACCATACACTCTATACCATACACTCTATACCCTACACTCTATACCTCACACTCTACACTCTATCCCCTGCACTCTATACCACACACTCTACACTCTATACCCTACACTCTATATCCTACACTCTACACTCTATACCCTACACTCTATACCCTACACTCTACACTCTATACCCTACACTCTACACTCTATACCCTACACTCTATACCATACACTCTACACCCTACACTCTATACCCTACACTCTACACTCTATACCCTACACTCTACACTCTATACCCTACACTCTATACCCTACAATCTATACCATACACTCTATACCATACACTCTATACCCTACACTCTGCACTCTATACCCTACACTCTATACCGTACAATCTATACCATACTCTCCATACCATACACTCTATACCCTACACTCTATACCTCACACTCTACACTCTATCCCCTGCACTCTATACCACACACTCTACACTCTATACCCTACACTCTATACCCTACACTTTACACTATATACCTTACACTCTATACCCTACACTCTACACTCTATACCCTACACTCTACACTCTATACCCTACACTCTATACCCTACAATCTATACCATACACTCTATACCATACACTCTATACGCTACACTCTATACCCTACACTCTATACCCTACACTCTATACCCTACACTCTACACTCTATACTCTACACTCTATACCCTACACTCTATACTCTACACTCTATACCCTACACTCTATACCCTACAATCTATACCATACACGCTATACCATACACTCTATAACCTACACTCTATACCCTACACTCTACACCCTACTCTCTACACTTTATACCCTACACTCTACGCTCTATACCCTACACTCTATACCCTACACTCTATACTCTATACCCTACACTCTACACTCTATACCCAACTCTCTAAACACTACACTCTATACCCTACCCTCTACACTCTATACCCTACACTCTATACCCTACACTCTACACTCTATACCCTACACTCTACACTCTATACCCTACTCTCTAAACCCTACACTCTATACCCTACACTCTACACTCTATACCCTACACTCTATACCCTACACTCTACACTCTATCCCCTGCACTCTATACCATACACTCTACACTCTATACTCTACAATCTATACCCTACACTCTACACTCTATACCCTACACTCTATACCCTACACTCTACACTCTATACCCTACACTCTACACTCTATACCCTACACTCTATACCCTACAATCTATACCATACACTCTATACCATACACTCTATACCCTACACTCTACACTTTATACCCTACACTCTACACTCTATACCCTACACTCTATACCCTACAATCTATACCATACACTCTATACCATACACTTTATACCCTACACTCTATACCTCACACTCTACACTCTATCCCCTGCACTCTATACCACACACTCTACACTCTATACCCTACACTCTATATCCTACACTCTACACTCTATACCCTACACTCTATACCCTACACTCTACACTCTATACCCTACACTCTACACTCTATACCCTACACTCTATACCATACACTCTACACCCTACACTCTATACCCTACACTCTACACTCTATACCCTACACTCTACACTCTATACCCTACACTCTATACCCTACAATCTATACCATACACTCTATACCATACACTCTATACCCTACACTCTGCACTCTATACCCTACACTCTATACCGTACAATCTATACCATACTCTCCATACCATACACTCTATACCCTACACTCTATACCTCACACTCTACACTCTATCCCCTGCACTCTATACCACACACTCTACACTCTATACCCTACACTCTATACCCTACACTTTACACTATATACCCTACACTCTATACCCTACACTCTACACTCTATACCCTACACTCTACACTCTATACCCTACACTCTATACCCTACAATCTATACCATACACTCTATACCATACACTCTATACGCTACACTCTATACCCTACACTCTATACCCTACACTCTATACCCTACACTCTACACTCTATACTCTACACTCTATACCCTACACTCTATACCCTACAATCTATACCATACACGCTATACCATACACTCTATAACCTACACTCTATACCCTACACTCTACACCCTACTCTCTACACTTTATACCCTACACTCTACACTCTATACCCTACACTCTATACCCTACACTCTATACTCTATACCCTACACTCTACACTCTATACCCAACTCTCTAAACACTACACTCTATACCCTACCCTCTACACTCTATACCCTACACTCTATACCCTACACTCTACACTCTATACCCTACACTCTACACTCTATACCCTACTCTCTAAACCCTACACTCTATACCCTACACTCTACACTCTATACCCTACACTCTATACCCTACACTCTACACTCTATCCCCTGCACTCTATACCATACACTCTACACTCTATACTCTACACTCTATACCCTACACTCTACACTCTATACCCTACACTCTATACCCTACACTCTACACTCTATACCCTACACTCTACACTCTATACCCTACACTCTATACCCTACAATCTATACCATACACTCTATACCATACACTCTATACCCTACACTCTACACTCTATACCCTACACTCTACACTCTATACCCTACACTCTATACCCTACAATCTATACCATACACTCTATACCATACACTCTATACCCTACACTCTATACCTCACACTCTACACTCTAACCCCTGCACTCTATACCACACACTCTACACTCTATACCCTCCACTCTATATCCTACACTCTACACTCTATACCCTACACTCTATACCCTACACTCTACACTCTATTCCCTACACTCTACACTCTATACCCTACACTCTATACCATACACTCTACACCCTACACTCTATACCCTACACTCTACACTCTATACACTACACTCTGTACCCTACACTCTATACCCTACACTCTATACCATACACTCTGTACCCTACACTCTATACCTCACACTCTACACTATATCCCCTGCACTCTATACCATACACTCTACACTCTATACCCTACACTCTATATCCTACACTCTACACTCTATACCCTACACTCTATACCTTACACTCTACACTCTATACCCTACACTCTACACTCTATACCCTACACTCTATACCCTACAATCTATACCATACACTCTATACCATACACTCTATACCCTACACTCTATACCCTACACTCTACACTCTATACCCTACACTCTATACCCTACACTCTATACCCTACACTCTACAATCTATACCCTACACTCTACACTCTATACCCTACACTCTATACCCTACAATCTATACCATACACTCTATACCATACACTCTATATCCTACACTCTATATCTCACACTCTACACTCTATCCCCTGCACTCTATACCATACACTCTACACTCTATACCCTACACTCTATACCCTACACTCTACACTCTATACCCTACACTCTATACCCTACACTCTACACTCTATACCCTACACTCTACACTCTATACCCTACACTCTATACCCTACAATCTATACCATACACTCTATACCATACACTCTATACCCTACACTCTATACCCTACACTCTATAACCTACACTCTATACCATGCACTCTATACCCTACACTCTATATCATACACTCTATAGCCTACACTGTATTCCCTACACTCTATACCATACACTCTATACCCTACACTCTATACCCTACAATCTACACTCTATACCCTACAATCTATACACTACACTCTATACCCTACACTCTACACTCTATACCCTACACTCTACACTCTATACCCTACACTCTATACCCTACACTCTACACTCTATACCCTACACTCTATACCCTACACTCTATACTCTATACCCTACACTCTACACTCTATACCCAACTCTCTAAACCCTACACTCTATACCCTACACTCTACACTCTATACCCTACACTCTATACCCTACACTCTACACTCTATACCCTACACTCTACACTCTATACCCTACTCTCTAAACCCTACACTCTATACCCTACACTCTACACTCTATACCCTACACTCTATACCCTACACTCTACACTCTATACCCTACACTCTATACCCTACACTCTATACCCTACACTCTATACCCTACACTCTATACCCTACAATCTACACCCTACACTTTATAGCTTACACTCTATACCCTACACTCTATACCCTAAACTCTATACCATACACTCTATACCCTACACTCTATACCCTACACTCTATATCCTACACTCTACACCATACACTCTATACCCTACCCTCTATACCTTACACTCTATACCCTACACTCTACACAGTATACCCTACACTCTATACCCTACACTCTACACTCTATACCCTACACTCTATACCATACACTCTATACCCTACACTCTATACCCTACACTCTACATTCTATACCCTACACTCTATACCCTACACTCTATACCCTACACTCTACACTTTATACCCTACACTCTATACCCTACTCTCTACACTCTATATCATACACTCTATACCCTACACTCTATACCCTACAATCTACACTCTATACCCTACAATCTATACACTACACTCTATACCCTACACTCTACACTCTATAACCTACACTCTACACTCTATACCCTACACTCTATACCCTACACTCTACACTCTATACCCTACACTCTATACCCTACACTCTATACTCTATACCCTACACTCTACACTCTATACCCAACTCTCTAAACCCTACACTCCATACCCTACACTCTACACTCTATACCCTACACTCTATACCCTACACTCTACACTCTATACCCTACACTCTACACTCTATACCCTACTCTCTAAACCCTACACTCTATACCCTACACTCTACACTCTATACACTACACTCTATACCCTACACTCTACACTCTATACCCTACACTCTATACCCTACACTCTATACCCTACACTCTATACCCTACACTCTATACC